>NW_019154662.1:0-1302 GCF_002288905.1 Enhydra lutris kenyoni | reverse complement strand
CTCCATGTTATTTGTTATGCTCCACAAATAACATGGAGGACAAGGGGAGATGGAGAGGAGAAGGGAGTTGAGGGAAATTGGATGGGGAGGTGAATCATGAGAGACTATGTACTCTGAAAAACAATCTGAGGGTTTTGAAGGGGCGGTGGCTGGGAGTTTGGGTGAGCCAGGTGGTGGGTATTATGGAGGACACGTATTGCATGGAGCACTGGGTGTGGTGCAAAACCAATGAATTCTTTTATGCTGAAAAGAAATAAATTAAAAAAAAAAAAAAAGAAAGAAATCTCAGGATTCATGCCATTCATGCAGGGTGGTCCTATCAGTACTCAGCTCACAAAGTGGCCTGTGATACTATCAGGTCAGACATCATTTACTTCAATTCTTTATATGGATGCCAAGAAACTTTTTTCTTTTTCCTAAAGGTCTATCAAATGATTGGTTGATTGACGGATTTGTGAGAGAGGCAGGGAGAGAGTGGGGAGAAGCAGAGGGGGAGACAGAATCCTCAAGCAGACACTACTCTATGTGCTCAGCCCTATGAGGAGCTCAGTCTCAGGACATTGAGAAGATGACCTGAACCAAAACCAAGAGCCTTATGATTAACCCAAGTAAACACTGAGTCAACTTATTCTTTTTACGACTGTGGGCTCTCTTGTCCCACCTCTTGCCATAAGTCACTAAGATCTGGGGGTCAGTCTGCCCTCCAACTCCCAATTCTTCTGGTGGCTAAAGCACTGACTCATGTCTTCTCTGATTCACCTCAGGGTAAAAATAGCTCAATCAGAAATAGAAATGAGACCTCTGTGCTATTTAGCAACCAGGCCAATGTGCTGCAGACAGAAATAGAACACCTGGCACCTGCCTTCCTAAGAAGAGATCTAAACTCTGTGTAGATGTTACTGGGTACATACCTAGCCTTTTCCACCAGCCAAGAGGTTCTGGACCTCCTATTTGCAAGGCGAGCACCCTGTCCCTAACTGCCTAGTGTGATTTGGCCAATGCCTGGTTGTGAGACTTTGGCATGTCTCCAAACTTCCCCAAGCCTCAATTTGTCCTAACTGGGGCAGAGTTATTATACGTAATCGGTGGGGACTTCTAGGGAAAATATACCTGGGTGCCTGCTCCCGTGGAATAGTCTGCTAGAGGGCCTGTGGTCACGCTATTTGAGCATTCTCCTGCTCCTCATGATTAAGCCTCTGCCTCATCCCTCACTATTACTATGGTCTTGAGCTGGGCAGTTTTGCCATTGAAAGGGAGATCTGAGACTCCATCTCAGGTCTGTGTCTGGGTGAACACAGAGCA
>NW_019154661.1:0-14039 GCF_002288905.1 Enhydra lutris kenyoni | reverse complement strand
AGTTTAGCCTCTGGAGCGATGTCCCTCAGCGGAACAGACTTTTAAAAGTCCTGATTTTGTGCTCCGTTGCTCCACCGCTTGCCAGGAGCCGGCCCCTCCCCCCACGGTCTATCTTCCCATCACTTTGGATTCACTTGTCTGCCAGTCCTACCTTTCAGAAAGTGGTCTATTTTCTGTTTCTAGAATTGCTGCTCTTCTTCTCTTTGATCTCCTGTTGGATGTGTAGGTGTTCGGAATGGTTTGATAAGCTATCTAGCTGATCTCCTGCTACCTGATGTCATGTCAGCCTGCTACTTCTCCACCATCTTGACTCCTCTGCTAGTTTTACATCTTGATATTGATCTGATAGCTGTATGGCTTTGGTTAACCTGTTTAATGTCTCTGTATCTCAGTTTCTTCATCCATAACATGGAACTATGAAACTATGTATTTATGTAACCATTATAAAGAGTTAATTCTGGGGGCATCTGGGTGGCTCAGTGGGCTAAGTCTCTGCCTTCAGCTCAGGTCATGATCTCAGGGTCCTGGGATCCAGCCCCACATCAGGCTCTCTGCTCAGCAGGGAGCCTGCTTCCCCCTCTCTCTGCCTGCCTCTCTGCCTACTTGTGATCTGTCTCTCTCTCTCTATTAAATAAATAAAATTAAAAAAAAAGAGTTAATTCTGTGAAGCATTTACTACAGCTTAGCATATAGTAAGCACTCAAAAATATTAATTATTATTATGAATTTCTGTGTTTGGAAATGTATTATCATAATAGTAAGTCAGAGGAGAAAAGCCCTAAGATTATTGTTAGTACCAAAATATACTTTGATAAAATTTAGTATTCATTTATGATTTTTAAAAACTCTCTTAATATACAGTAAGAAGAAAGATACTTTCTTAGGATGATACTGAAACTCCTTTTTTTTTTTAAGATTTTATTTATTTATTTGACAGAGAGAGGTCACAAGTAGGCAGAGAGGCAGGCTGAGAGAGAGGGGGAAGCAGGCTCTCCGCCGAACAGAGAGCCCAATGCGGGGCTCTATCCTAGGACGCTGAGATCATGACCTGAGCCGAAGGCAGAGGCCGAACCCACTGAACCACCCAGGAACCCCTGAAACTCCTTTTGAAATCAATACCCTTCATCATCAGGGATAACTATAATCATTTTTGCCTCAACATTGTAAAGAAGTTCTACATGATACAAAAAGAACAAAAATATGAACAAAGATTTACTATAGAGACGATGCAGTTGTCTACTTGGAAAGCCCAATGCCAAACAAAATCAAAACAGGATTTTTAAAAATTGACAATTATTCTAACTTCCTTCTGGAAGAATAGATGTGTAAAAATTGCCAAGAGCATTTTGAAAAAGAGAAGCTGAAGTACCTTTATCCTACTCATAATGAAACCGTGTTACTAGAATATAGAGAGTTATCAGTGGAGAAGAAAAGAAGGCCAGAAGGAGACTAGCATATAAGGCTGGTGTTAAAATCAATGTGATACATGCTGGTTTATTTCATAAATGGTTTTGGGAAAAGTAGACATAATCTTATTACTAATAAGCTCTATCACACCTTTGTGGTTATAAACACCGTGTTTTCTCAAACCTATCATAGTGTCAGGGGTATTTGCAGAGCCAGCTTTGAACCATGCATTTGAAGGTGATTCCAAAAGCTAATGGCTTATTGAGCGGGGTGCATTAATTGCATAACAAGAATTCTTGATACACATCTTTCACCTGCAGTTCTGTTGGGTTTTGTTTCACATAATTTGAGGCCATGTTGTTGGGTGCATGTGTGTGTATTACCAATGTATCTTCTTGACATTTGGTTCCTTTTCCCATCACATGACACCTTTCCATTTCCAATAAATTTTTTTTTGCCTTGAATTCAATTTTGATCCCAGATTATGACCTTATTTCAATTTATTTTTGTTCATATTTGTCACTTATCTTTTACTACCCATTTATTTTAATCAATTCTGAGTCCTTCTGTTCTAAATGTTTCTCTTGTGGAAAAAATATTCTTTTGTATTCTTTAAAAAGATGCAGCAGATAGTCTTGGCTCTCAATTGGTGACTTTAATATACCACTATTCTAAAGCTATGTGAGTATTTATTACTGCCATCTTTTCTCAATTGTGCATTCACTGGATATTTTGGGTTGTTTTTTTTTTTTTCATGCTTTCCATTGAACAGAACAGATTCTTTTTGGGTATTTAAAATTCATACATTCAAAAAATTGACAACAGTTGCCTTAATGTAAAAGACTCATACTTATGAAATTCTTTCCTACTAAACACAAATGTTGTGACCATTCACATATTCCGACTACCCAGCTTACACAATAAAACAAAACTATCCTGGGTGCCCACTAAACACCCTTCTTATTGACATTTTGTTCCCACCCTGTAAAGTTACTTTTTTTAGAATGTGATGTTTATTCTCCCTATGAATGACTGTATACATGTGTAGGTTTTGTACATGTTAGGTTAGACATGTTTTAAATGCAAAACAGATAGTATCATCTGGTATCTGTCCTTCGAAACTTGCTTTATTTTGTACTCAGTATTATATGTGAGGTTGCTCCAGGTTGGTACATATATCTATACTCATTGTTCTATAGTATGATGTATGTATTCAGTACGAGAGAAAACCACTTCATTATCTACGGTACAGATGATCCAGTTTCAGCAGCAGGAGATTGAACCAAACACAATGAATATTCCTTAAGTCGATTTTAGGGAGACAAAATGCAAATGAACTCATAAAAAGAATCGAATAAAATTGCTAATTTGGACATTGAGCAAATCGACACAAAGCCCAAAGTCTCAGTGAGAGGAAAAACAAGCTGTGGTACCAAAAATAGTTCCACCAACGAATGACCCCTGTATTAGTCTGGCAGTCATTACCGAACAGCACAGGCTGGACGGCTCAGCAGCAGACACGTACTGTTCTCAGTTCTGGATGCTGGACTTGTGAGATCAAAGTCCCGTCAGCGTTGCCGTGTGGTGAAGTCTCGCCTTTCTGTCTTACAAATGGCCATGTACTTACCATGTCCCCATCAGGCCCCTTCTATGTGTGTGCGTGGAGAGGGAAAGAGAGGGATCTCTGATCACTCTCTGTTCTTATAAGGACACTTGTCCTATCAGATCAGGACCGCATGCTTAGGATCTCACTTAATCTTAGCTGCTCCCTACAGGCCCTGTCTCCAAACACAGTCACATTGGGGGTTAGAGTTTGTGAGGGAACACATTCACTTTATAACACTTCCGAAGCCTATATACCAGTCAGCTTTTGCCACAGCAATATTACATATAAACAACCTCAAACCCTTCGGGTTTTACAAAGGCAAATGCTTAATTTCTTGGTCATGGACGTGTAGTAGGGATGAGGATGATCTCAGCTGATCTTGGCTGCATGTGGATCTAGACCACAGGTCAGGTTTAGGTCCACAGACCTTGTTTTGGAGTCCAGGCCAAAGGGGCAAAGGACACCTAAGCATGTACATTTCTGGGTGATGGCAGTATCACAAGAGTGCAAAACTCAAACACGCAAACACATCTCAGGCCTCAGCTTTACCACATCTACCAACATTGCATCAGCCTTTGTCAGCTTGCATCAGCCAAGTCAAGCTACTTGGCTAAGCTCAACATCAAGGGGCGGGGATGTCCATTTCACCAACCATGTGGCCAAGGCGAGACTGCTCATCCTACCATGGCATAGTGAAGACTTGGGAGCAGTAATTCAATCAGCCACAGCATATATTCTCAAGCTCTGAGTATTTGCCATGATCTTAATGATACTACAGGACATTCTTCTGCTCTAATGGCCCAGGTGGTTTTGAGTCGTAAGGACTGATGATGCAGTCCAGCAAAAGTCTTCTGTTGTTCCATGTTGTGCTTTGATTCCTTACCCACTCCTTACCTAGCTTCTTAGGGTTCTGTGCACCCATGCACCGTATGTTGTGGTTTGAAGGTTCGTTCATTAGTTACTTGCACTCTGTGAGCTCTGAGTCAATGGAGAAGTATCCAGAATCTGGAGGGAATTCAGTGCAGTATTAGCTTAAGGATTGGTGAAGTTGCCTTGGATCCCAGACTAAGATGGTTTCCCAGCTATTTCCCCTTCCGATTTGAACTTACTTACCTAGTCTTAGGTATCACTCCTAGAGAGCACCCTGCCTGTCTGCTTTGTTTACAGTGTGGGAGGAAGAAAAGCTGGTCAGATGAATCTGGAGGAGGGAAACTGTAGGGCAGGAAGGGTGTTCAAACCAAAGAAACAGGCCTTGTGGAGGTGTTGAGGCAGGAGGCAGAGTCGTTGGTGGCCATTGCAGAAGCATCCAGGCATTTGAAGGGTTCACAGTCCAGGTATCTGAACTGCTGAAGATGAAGGCCCTTGGACAGTTTGTCCTGAAGAAAATCAGGCCGAGCAGGGACTTGAGAGTTGACCACAAACATAAAAGAGGAGACAAAATTCCATTCATTCTCTCATTCATTCAATAAACAAATATTTGAGTGCTACCTTGTACCGGGCTTACTGTTCTGTGTATTGAGAAATAAGCTCTTATCAAAATAGTCACATCCCTGTTCATGTGGGATTTACAACATTTATGGAATGGGTTACAAATATCACACTAATTAAAAAAGATAAACTCTAACAGAAGGTAGTAAGTGGTAAAGAGAAAAAAATAAGGCAGAAAAGAGGGTTAAGGTGTGTCGGCAAGGTGAGATACAATTTCAGAAAGGATGGCCAGGCCAGATGACATTTGAGTGAAGATCTGGAGGAAATGGGGTCACGGGATGGGGGGCATTTTGCAACAGGTGCAGCAGGCGCAAACACTAGAGGGGGTTGGTGCCCAGGTTTGTGGGTTGGAGCATAGTAAGAAGGCCAGTGTGTGAGAAGGAAGTACAAGATGAGGCCAGGCTGGTCATGGGGTTGGGGGGAGCGATGGGGGGGTAAGATCAGTGTGGACCTTGGAAGCCAGTGCAATGCGCCAGGGGTTTACTCCATGGGATGGGGAGTCAAAGGAGTACTTTGTGCATAAAAGAGACATGTGGGTGATTTCCAGCAACAGTGGGTGACAGTGTGGAGGATGGACTGAATGGGAACAAGGGTCATAATTCAAGGGGCTCCTGAAAAAAATAACTAGTCAGTGGGTAGAAGGGGGTGACTTTCCAACTAAACGATCTCACCAAACTGACCATCCACAGGTGAAGCTGGCTGCACAGCCACCCTGGGAGCCAGTCAGCAGCACGGCACTGACAGTCCCAGCAGGTGCCAAGGATGCTGACACGTGACATTCCTACATGAGGTGAAGCATTAAACTCGGACATCCCAGGCTCTTTCCAGTACCAGGCATCTCTGGTGCCACTGCGTATATCACCCTAAGAGTGTCCCTTCTGTTCATCCCTGTACTATATCACCCTACGAGTGTCCCTTCTGTTCATCCCTGTACTCCGAGGGCCCGGACTAGAGTCCAGCACATAGCAGCCACTCAATGAGTACTTGTTAAAGGCATGAATGTTTCTGTTAAACATAGTACAGGCTTTAGAGCAACATGCTTTTCTTCTCCACACCCCAGAGGATAAGAAAAGTTGGACTGAATGGTACCTGCTGACCTTTCCCGGCCTGTCCGTCTGTGGCAGCATCTCAGACTCTGAGCCACTGTTTCTCAAGGACTTTGCGGGCTATGGGGAGGAGGAGGGGTGCTGATGGGGAGGAAAGGCAGGGCTGGGCAAGGGCAAACCTGAGTCAAGAGGAAGTGCACAGACAATCTCTGGGGCTGGGGACCAGGGAACTCTACAAATAAAGGGGAATTGTCTTTGAGATGTATAGAGTTCTAATTCCAGAAAGGGATACTGAGGACCCATCCCATCCCAAGCATGTTGCCTTTGCTTCATGGTCAGCCTCCTCGACAAAGCGACAAAGCGTGCACAGGTCTTTAGGCTTTCTGGGGAGAAACACCATAAATAGCAGTAGGGACTCCTCTCAAATGTGTCAGAAACCCTTTCTTATCGTGATGAAGTTCACCAGTGACAACATTTCTTCACAGAGTTCCATGCAGGCCCCGCATTTATTATGTGCCCCCAGACACCCACCAGGCAGCTACTCCCCACCCCCCTGAGGGTTTGCAGGATTGCCAACATCCATGGGTTGGCTCCCAGGGCCCGTCGTTGCTACCAGATACAGACATGCTGTCATACAACGAGATGCACACTAGGTAATTGCAATAATTTTATTCTTTTTATTTAGATTTAATTTATTTCAGACAAGAATGTTTTTAATATTAAGCATGCAGATGTGTGTGTTTTCCATGCTCCTTATCCTATGAGTTGCATTCATTTTAAATTAAAGGAAATAGAGTTCGCTTCATGGTGACCTAGAAAAAAANTTAAATTAAAGGAAATAGAGTTCGCTTCATGGTGACCTAGAAAAAAAATTAGCCAGAATTTAGTAACTCATTAATTGTGAAAATATTGACATCTGTTATCTCATTCAGTCTTTATATTAATCTAGCAAGTAGATGCTATTGTTGCCTTGATTCACAGATGCAGAAACTGGCTCGGAAAACATGTCTGGCCCGTGGTTGTACAGCTAATAGATCAGTTCATGATTCCAAGTGTCGGCTCTGAATTCAGACGTACATGACAGTATAGTGTTTACACCCAAAGCATGTCATTACCTTTCAAACTCAAAAGGTAGAATAATCACAGTTATAAATGCAAGGACAGTCATTTAAATAAACAAATTGATCTTTTCTGGCAGATGATCTCAGTTTTCACAGGGAGATACTGCTCAAATAGAGGGGAGTGACCCTAAATTCCAGGAGTTTCCCTGTTCTCTCTGCAGACGCTGGGATGGGGACATTCCCTTGTAGATTTTTTCTAATATGTGGGCTCTCAGAGGCTTAATGTGTGGACTGCACCCCTGCACTACCTGGGTTCCCATCCTCCCACCCAGATACCTGGGTTCCCATCCTCCCACCTCACATTCTTCCTGGATCCCTTTTAGCTCTTAGGCTCCAAGTTCCTTGTGGCGATGGCCAAAGGCTTCGGGGTCCACACTGGCAGCCACAAATGTGTTTTTCACCATGCGCTCAGCTCTGGCCAGCAAGCCTTCCAGATTCTTGGTCACACAGGGGGTGGTGTCGCAGGGGCTCTCCTGGGCAGTGATGCTGGTGTGCAGGATGGAGGAAAAGGAGCCCATCAGTGAGAGGCTGTCAGAGAGAGATTCTATCTTCCCCATGGGGTAGTCATGGGAAAATGATTGCTCTGAGAGGCACCTGTTAATGGTATGGCTTTCCCCTAATCACAGTGTTCACTGCAGAAATACACAGGCTATGGGGAAAATGCCATGATCACTCCCGCAGACATTCCCAGGGGTGTGAGGAAGCCCAAAGTGGCTCTGGGTGAGTGGCCAGGGAACACAGAGCTGTAACAGCTTATCCTGTATAAGTAAACTAAAAAGCAAGCAAGGCTTAGGAGAGAGGATTATAGCCCCACACTGACCCCAACTCAAGGACTGTCTAGAAGCCACAGCCCACTCAATGGTACCCAATATCCCTTCTTAGAAATAGGACAATTCCCCAGACTCACCTGGAGGAAGAAGTATAACATTGGGTCCCAGAGGTGCTTACCTGCTCTGCACGGCTCCTGTCCAGCTACTGGATGTTGGTCACAGGACTACTCACTATGCCCTGGATCCAGCTACCACGGGGCTAAGGCTCCTTCTAAGCACAGGTCTCTGAGTCTGAGAAGCCTGTGCTGTGGCCCAGGGCAATAACCACCACTGCTCAGGTCTTCTTACAAATGCACTTTTATTACCCAGTGACAAACACATTCATAAGCAGAACTGAGAAGCTGGGCTACGATTCCTTGGGGGAGTCAAAGGCTGCCCCCCCATCTCTTCCCCGGGGGGTTCTCTTCTGGCCTGAACATCTTGCTCTCCTCCCATCTGAGGTTCCAGACATCCACTGCCACAAAGAAAGCTACTGACACCAGCAGCCAGAGAGGACCACATGTCTCATGATATAGGAAGGAAGGAAGAAAGGAAATTAGAAAGTTGAGGGAGGGGATTGGTAGGCATCCCGGATCATGCCCGTGTGAGGGCCGTGGTCTCTCTCCAAGCTGCTGGCCATGACCCTTTTCTTGCCAGGGGCTCCGACCCCAATTGCAGTCTGAGGGAACGTGTGAAACTTGTTGAGGTCCTGCGTGTATGTGCCCAGCACACAGGTACTCAGATTACTGCACCGCTTAGCTCGGAAGCTGTCCAGGCTGCAGGGAAAAGACATGCCAGGTGGTACCACAGCCCGGGTCTGCCCCTGTGGGTATCATGCAGAAGGTTAGACCAGGGAGGGGGCACTTGGAGCAGAGGCGGGAGGGGCAGGCAGCCGTGCAGCACTCAATCCTCCATTAGGAGAACCTAGAGGTTTCCTGAGCCAGGGCAGTGTGGGGAAGGGCTGTGGTGGGGAAGGGGTAGCCTTCTGTAGCATTCCTCATGCTGCAAACCGTCAGTCGTCATGCTCTGCACTGAGATTTGCAGGGTAGCTGCTTGTGCATCTCATGCCTCTGACCCGGTGGGTCCCGGGCCAGCCCAGGACTGGTGTGTGCTCCAAGCTCAGGGGAAGCAGGGAGGGGAGGCAGGGGCAGTGCATCTGGCCCCATGACAATGTGTGTGTCTCCACAGAGCCTACACTTCTAAGACCCCAGACCTACCTCAGACAGTGCCCTACCCGACCCCACCCTCTGAAAGGCCTTTGGCTTTACCTTGCAAACGTGCAATGAATGAATGCCATGTGCCAGTGTCCAAGAAGCCTAATTCTAAACCCGAGATACGTGTGGTCCATCTGCCGGTTTCACACTTACTGGTCCTAACTCCTCCGATCCCAGGAAGTCCCCTCAGTGCTGCCAGCCCAATTGCCAGAGTGGGGGATTTCATACCTTCCCTAACTACTTTCAGAAAGGGATCTTTTTCTATGAGCCTTAACCATCGTCTCTGTGACTTCTATTGTCAAGGAAGCCTTAGAATCCTGGGCCCCAGCCAGAGGTGAACCATGGCAGTGTGCTGGCCACCTGTCCAGCTGTGTTCTCTCTTACCTCTTGGGATATGCCTTCCTGGGCAGGAGGGAGGAGATGCCCTGAGCTGAGCCAGGGGTGGGGGAGTCTCACCTGGAGCTGTCAGTCTCCTGCTCCCGCTGCAGCTCACGGACCTTCAGGCGTACATAGTCATTCAGCACTGCAGTCAGTAGGAGGCATACTTCGTTCTCAGTGAGTATAGGGGGTTCCAGAGAGTTCTCTGAGGCAGGTCTACGGAGGGGATGAAGGCCAATAGAGGCTCTGAGCCTATGTCTACCACCACCCCTGGATCGGTGGCCAGGCTACCTTCCTGTGTTTTGTGTTTTCCTTAAGGATGTGGCCACCCCAAATCATAGTGGTCAGGGCATGAGTCCAATGTCCTTCGAAAAACATTGAATCACCGGTAGTCAGGCACTAGAGTGACCTTGACATAGACTGTTGGAACTAGAATATATAGGGTCATGAAACTGATGGTGAGATTTTTCAGAAATATTATAAGCTTAGTGTTAAATTTAGCCATTATTAAGCATTGTTATAAAACAGTTTGAGTCAAAATATTTGTGTAAGGGTGAGAAATTAAGAGGTCTCATATTAAACCTAATAACAAATTAGTGGAAAATTAGATTAGTATGTCCTTTGTTTATCAAATTGTGCTTTAATTAGATAAATTTGTTGGCTATAGATACAAATATTTGGTCAATAGCCATGGCTGTTCTGTAAGACTCAATAAAATATATGAACTACACAGTAAAGTATAGAATATACCATTTGTTTTTAAGTTGTATATAATATCTTTGTAGCATAAAATGTTTATAATAAACCCTTATGCAGGTCACATGCATACTTTCCCCCCCTGAGAGCTGGTGGTTAACCTTTTAGCCCATCAGAGTACAGAAGTGTCTAATCCCAGGGGCAGTGGGGGGGGTGCACTCTTGGCAGGGCTGTCTTACCTGAATGGTGCTGCCTGGAGGATGCCCACCTGGTATAGGGCCAGGATGCTGAGAACCAGGAAAGGAGAGAACTTCCAGAAGCCCATGATGCTTCTCTGTAAGAGAAGAAAGAGGGAAGNCTTCCAGAAGCCCATGATGCTTCTCTGTAAGAGAAGAAAGAGGGAAGAAAGACGTCACCTTCTGCACCAGTCTGAATTCTGTGAGCCCAAGGACCTGGGCTCTAGTCCTGCTTCTACCTCTAACTCCCTGGGATGGCGGCTTCAGGCTGGTCATGTTATTCCCTTTATGATTGTTTCCTCCCCAGGAAAGTGGACGGCTGAAAGATCCAGTGAGCCTGTAGCATGCATAGTTTAGCAAAGACAGCAGAGCTATCCTAGCAGACCACTGGGTGAAGAGGATTCTGTCGGTAGCCCCCTCCCCACCACCGGGCACCCTCTCAAATTCACATCCTGGCCAGGTCTCCACTGAAGATAATCTCTGAGCACCCTGTCACCAAGCGGCTCTCCTATCACAACCCAGAACTGTCATCCCTGTGTGGGGCTTTTGCTCTTACCTGGTGGGTTATGGGGAGGTCGGTAAAAGGGAATTATCTCTACCAATGGAATCTTAGAGAAACTGAAGAAACAAATTCTGCTTACCTGCTCCACACTCTGGCAAAGAATTCCCTGCAAGAACCAGCTTAGCAGAGTCTTAAATCGGGGTTAGGACTTAAAGCAGGGCGGAAAATGTCCCAGAACTCACTAAAAGGGCTTGCTATCCAAGGCTGCCTTCCTCTCGGTCTTTGAGCCTATCTGCCACCCACCGAGGCTGGCCAAAGTTCCGAAATGATTTCCCAGGGACCACTAGGCACAAACAGGTCCGGGACACCCCTGCGCCCCGCTGTGCACACGGTATCTGTGGAGCTCCAGTGTCCGGAGCGCAAGTGCGGCAAGAACAGCGAACTGAAGTGGGTCTCAGTGCGCAGTGAAGCAGGAAGTCCCGGGACTGAAACTGGCCAGTGTTACCTGAGGCAGGAGCCTGCGATGAATCCTGGAGTAACGGAGAGCAGCTACAAGAAGGACGAGTGCAAAAGAGAGACGGAAGAAGAGGGAGAGATAGACTCACACAGCGAAGCGGGAATCTCGGAACTCACCTGGAAGCAGGTGGCTTGGAGCCCAGGTGGTGGCAGCTGTGGCAGCGTTGGCGTCAGGCGGTGGCGCTGTGGAAGCCGCAGGGACTCTTGAGCGGAGCAGTGGCTCTGCTGCCTCTGAGCACCAGCAGCAGCTCTTATTCCTGATGCTCTGGGTCTGGGGTGGTCCTGGAGCTCTGAGCAACCAATGAGAGAACAGATCTCGTACCCTGATGGATTGTGTCACCCATTTACGTCCAGAACCTAGAACATTCCGCAGGACCATCCCACTTGTATTTGCATTGAGGTCATTGATGGGAGTGGAGGGAGGGAGAGGGACGGTGGGGACCAGGAAAATACCCTGAATAGGAGCAGGAAGTTGAGGGTGGTTTGACGTCAAGGTAAATTTTACCTGTTTAGTTCCATTGGGTTATGAACCTGTGCCCCTCACCATCCCAGCGGTGCAGTCCTATAGGATAATATCCAGGAAGCAAGACGTCCCAGCTCCCCAGGTCTGACCCTAGATCCTCCAACCAAGTGAGGCTTGGACAGTTAAAAACTTGCAGCAGCGTTGACTCTGGGCACAAGCAGGGTGTCTGATTTGGGCAGCTGGAATCACAGAGGGGCAAAGCACATGGGAAGCAAGAGATGGGCGATCTCAAGAACTTTGTCCATAGAACTCAATTGCAGGGGGTACAGTTAAGGGCAGTTAACTGTATCCCCTGGGGTACCATCATCTTTGAAATGGGGACCATATATATTCCTGGCTTCAGAACATGTTGTTGTTAGTAGCCATGTGCCTGTACCCCAGTTACAGAGGGATTTAGAAGAGCTCAGGCCCAGAGAGGGATTCTGTGAAGTCAAAATCACAATTTTCGGGCTTCCCACCTTGTGTGGCTTTCTGGATTCGTGCTGGGTGGTCTGTCCTGCGGTTTAGGAAGAGCTGGAAGCCCTCCTGGGCCTGAGCCTGAAGGTGTTAGGCACCGCTGCTTCCCAAGCCTCCAAAGGGACTTCTAGCCCTTGGTCTCCCTCTCCTGCCATCCATCACCTCTGGCTCCTCACCCCATAGAGCCATTTGCCTAGCTGCCCCCTGTTTCCGGCTGCTGTTTGTCAAGTTGTCCCCTGTGGCCGGCAATCCCAGCCCTGTGCCCGCCTCCCCCGCACTTCCGTCCTTCACTAGGGAGCGGAGCAGGCTTGAAGGTACTGAGGAATCGGCACAGACACTAAGCTCACACGCAAAGCTTACACACAAACTTATTTTGTCTCCAAACGTGTGCGCATTCCTCGGAGCACAAGCCGGTGTCGGGGTCCAACACACGGGGCATCGACATAGGGTCATGAGGCTCATGCTCTGAGTCTGTCTCTCACGGGATCGCATACACACAGGGCATGGTGATATCTGCTGAAATCATATCACTCTCAATTGTAAGTGTGCTCTCTCATGTGGCGCTACTCTCTCCAGGACCCGCCAGATGGAGGGCTTTAGGACCCCTCCAACATGATCTTTCCGCTCCCTGCTTGCCTGGAGGTCTTAGGTCCTGACTTGCTTCCCTCAACACAAAGAGTGCAGAGAAAGAGGTTCTTACTGTTCCCTGGATCTCGAAGTCTGCGTGCAGCATGTGAGCCTCAGCCTCCACATACTCTCCCCAGGCGGCAAACGTGACCGCGGCGGCAAGGGGGCCATAGTGGGAGAAGCGTGTCTGTGGCGGCAGCCGGGGTCCCCGCGGCAGCGGTGGTCCTCGCGGCAATCATGGTATTGTAGGTGCAGTGGGTGGGAGACGACATCACAGGGCTGTGCAGCGCAGGCAGAGACCCCAGTTATGTATGTCTCCCAGGCAGAGCGGAAATAATGCCCGGGTACATCGTATGTGATCCGGGCAACGATGCGCCCCTCTCCTCAGTCCCCAGAAGCTTCTGCATTTCATAGTGCACAGCTGCCTTGGGTCACCTCTCCTTCCCTTCTAATTTGGTGGCCACCGTCAAAGACATTTACGTTGTGAGATGCCTGTGTGCAGCTTTCTTTCATCTTAACTCCCGGTGCTGCCCCACCGTGAGGGAGAAAGTTCGGGACTGGGGATCGGGTGTGTAAGACTCACTGTCCTCGTGGTGGACTGGCAGGGCGGCGGGTTCTTAGACGTCCTAGTGTGAACCGCAAAACCATTCTCTTCTGAGTCCATCCTTGATTTATCGAGTCAGGTCTAGGAAGTTTAGACCTTCACGCGTGCGGGCTGCTTAGATTATGTCGGGCTATCCTGGAACCTCTCTAAATTAAGGCTACACAGAACACGCTCTAATATATAATTCGCCAAGGAAAATACTGATTTTCAAATAGTCGTTTGACTAATTTGCTCTTGGTTTTGTAAACTTACTTCATCATTTGGTGTGAGGAGGTTCACAGTGTTGGACTCCATCCCCATCGGGACTCAGGCACTACCTCCCCGCCAGCGCCCTCCCCGCGCCCCGCTGCCTGTCTTCTGCCTGGTAGCCGCGACCACCACAGCTGCAGGAATAGAGCAATGTTCCTCCCAGCTGCGGGTGCCTGTGTACACAGGTTCAGGGCTAGACCAGATCCAGCACCAGGTCTTACAAGATCGTCTTTCACAAAGCCCGGTAAACACTGCTTCCTGGAGGGCAAGGCAAACAAACCCAGAAGTGCATTCTCAAAGAAATTTAGAAGATGGCCGCTGACTTCCTGGTCACCTTCCTAGGAGCCAGTTCCAGCTCTCTACGCACTGTCAGGGAACACCTACCATGGTGGAAGGCATGTGTAAGTATAACCGGGACTCCACGTGCCTCACCCAGATCACTGACAAGACTATGTTCATGAGTGTGATGGATGCCTTCACCATCCCGGTGCCTTGGGCAGAGTAAGACCCCCACCACTCCCAAGAAGGACCATGGCTCTCTCTAATAGTCCTATTTGAGGT
>NW_019154660.1:12969-14070 GCF_002288905.1 Enhydra lutris kenyoni | reverse complement strand
CCTCTGCTCACATCTGGGAAGGGGCTCACTAAATCCAAACCAGGAACTCTGACTTGTGCCAACCATAGGGTGACTCAAGGGGGAGGAGACTTACCCCCCTCACCAGAAGAGCCTACATTTCTCTGCTGAACACCCACTGTTCTTAGGGACTCTTGCTGAGAAGTCCCAAGGGATAATTCTAGCCCTTCTACCTGTGTAGACGGAAGCTAAGCACCAGTCTCCTGGAGGAAGTGGAGATAACACTCTGTCCACCCATACGCAGGCAAGGAAGGCCATCCCACTGTCCTTGGCTAGCCCGAGATGGCCAGCATATTCTGGTTGCTAGCCAAGTAAGATGCATTCCTCTCTGGGAAACTTGCCTCTCTTGGGGAATCTCCCCCTCCTAGGCATTTTCCATTCCCAGAAAAGTTCCTCATGGTTCCAAATCTAGAGACCAAACCCTGAGTTCCCCCCTCCTTCCTTTTGTCAGGCCAAGGCTGGTTTGTCCCCATGCCTCTCCCAGGGCTTCTTCATGTCGGATGCACCCAAGTCCTTAGCCCAGCTGTGCCACCAGTAGGAGTCTGCTCTTGCATTTCTTCCCCTCCCCGAGAAGGAAGGGGGTCACTTCAGGCCCTTCTGTGTATGGCCTGGTGGGATACCTTGTCCAACCAGCTACCAACCTCCCCCCCCCTGTAGCTTAGGACACAAGCCAGCTACCAGCAGTACAGAACAGCGATCAAAGACAAGTACTTCTGACTCTGGTAAGCCCAGCTTCTCCCCCTCAGCCCTTCTGTTTCTTGAAGGGATATGCTGGGGGTGAACTTCTTGAGACTCTCATCATGCTTCTGCAAAAGCTCTTCTTCCTGAAGACTGACCCAGTCTTTGTGGCTCTCACCCCCCACTCTGGTAAAGCTGTTCCTCTCTTGGGGGAATGAGGGGCTGCAGGAATTCCTGGAGACCTGTGCTTCATGGTGCTGCTTGGTGATTCTTGTACAGTCTGGTGTATTCACCAGTGATTTAAAGGGATTGTGTTCAGGTGTGGTCAGGTGTGCTAAGAGAGTGCTTCAGATCTTCAGTGAGGGGGTGGGATGGAAAGAATGTTGAACCTTTTTTTTTTTTTTT
>NW_019154660.1:0-12186 GCF_002288905.1 Enhydra lutris kenyoni | reverse complement strand
ATTGCATTGTGGTTTTGTTTTGCATTTCCATGATGATTAATGATGTTGATTACCTTCTTGTGTAATTTGTGTACTTGTTGACAAAAACTTACCTTCTCCCCCTCCTCCTCCTTCTTGTCCTGCTCCTTCCTCCTCCTTCTCCGCATCCTCCTTTTTTAAAAGATCATATTTATTTATTTATTTATTTATTTAGAGAGAGAGAGAGTATGTTGGGGGGGAGGGCATAGGGAGAGGGAGAGAGAGAATTCTGAGCAGATGCCACACTGTGCATGGAGCCTGGTGCAGGACTTGATCCCATGATCCTGAGATCGTGACTCGAGCCAAAATCAAGAGTCAAACACTCAATCAACAGAGCCACCCAGACGACCCCCCATTTTCTTCTAAGAGGGTCATGGTTTCACATTTTATGTCTTTAATCTATTTTATGTTAACCTTTGTGCATGTTGTACAGTTTGGTTCTGCACATGGTTATCCAGTTTTCACCCCATTTATAAGAGATTGTCCTTTCCCCATTCAGTATTCTTGGCACCCCTTGTCAAATGTTAATTGACCATATATGGGAGATATTATTTCAGGACTTTCTTTTCTGTTCCATTAGTCTATGTGTTTATGCTAGTATGGTACTGTTTTGATAACTATAGCTTTGCAGTATAGTTTGACATAAGAAAGTATAGTACATACTATATATATATATATATATATATATATATATATATAGAGGGAGAGAGAGAGAGAGAGAGAGTATAGTTTGACATACCTCCAGCTTTGTTCTTGCTCAGTATTTCTTTAGCTACTTAGGGTCTTTTGTGTTTCCATAAAATTTTAGGATTTTTTTCTGTATCTGTAAAAAAATGCCATTGGATTTTTAATAGAGATTGCATCACATCTGTAGATTGTTTTCAGTAATGTGGACATTTTAACAATATTGGTTCTTCCAATCCACGAACATGGAATTACTTTCCATTTGTGTCTTCTTTAATTTCTTTCATCAAAGTCATGTAGTTTTCTGTGTATAGATCTTTGGCCTCCTTCGTTAAATTCATATGGAAATTTAAAACAATTTGAAAAAGGAAATTGTTGCAGAACAAACCATCTGACTTTGTGATATATTATAAGCCTATACTATACTAAACAAGTGTNCAAAGTCAGACATATAGGTCAGGGGCAGAGGTTACAGTGTTCAGATGTGGATTCGTGTATATTTTGCAAACTGACTTTTGCAAAAGGAAGCAAGGCAATTCAAAGAGAAAATATTGTTTTTTCTTCAAATTGAATTGAAGTAATTAAATTTTCATAAGGAGCAAAATGAGCCTCAACCTTTACCTTATATCACACACACACACACACACACACACACACACACACACACACACATGCACACACATAGCCCCATGGAAACAATGATTTGGATGCTCAATTAGGCTAAAATTTTCTGGATGGATATAAAGAGTATATAAATAAAGGGAAAATGATAATATGTAATTGGATTAACAAGACATAATTAAGAATATCCTTCAAGATTTACCATTAGGAATATGAAAAGGTAAGTCGCCAATGAGCCAAAAAATTGTATATAGATGATATAGAAACAGAGATCTCCCAGAATATTTTCCCAGTATATATAAAGAACTCTACAATTTCAAAAATAAGACATACAATCCAGTCTTTAAAATGGGTGAACTAGGGGGCGCCTGGGTGGCTCAGAGGGTTAAAGCCTCTGCCTTCAGCTCCAGTCGTGATCCCAGGGTCCTGGGATTGAGCCCTTCGTCAGGATCTCTCCTTGGTGGGGAGCCTGCTTCCTCCTCTCTCGCTCTGCCTGCCTCTCTGCCTACTTGTGATCTCTGTCGAATAAATAAAAAAATAAAAAAATAAAAAAAATGGGTGAACTATTTGAACAGGTACTTTACATAAAATAATATATTAGTGGCCACTAAGCCCAAGATGCTCAACATCATTAGTCATCGGGGGAACACAAAGTTACAGTACACATCCACTTCAGTTTTTAATTTGGGTTATTAGAATGTGAAAGACTGACAATAACAAGAATTGTCATGCATGTGGACTGAAATGATCATGTATTGCTGGTGGGAATGTAAAATGGCACATCCACGGTGAGGACATTTTGGCAGTGTCTCTTAAATTTTTGTCTATGCTTGGGTAAGGATTGCCTGCAAAGGTGAAGGAGGAAATATTTTGGGTTTATGGAGATGTTTGATACGCTTGTGGTGGCGGTCAAATAGCTATTTACATTTTGTCAAAACTCAAATAGGTGTTTTCTTCCTAAAGCAATTTTTGGGGTCATTTTACCTACATTTGTCATTGGTAATAATTATCTATTATATGTATTTTCTGTGCATTTGGGGTTCTTAATTCATGTTCTCCAAATGGGCTCTAAGAGATTCATGGGCCCTGTAATATTATATGCTAAATTTTACATGTATGAGCATATAAATCNCCCTGTAATATTATATGCTAAATTTTACATGTATGAGCATATAAATCTTTGGTTTCTTTAAGTAGCATCTGAACTCCAAAAATTTAAAAACTCATCTATAGTAGAATCTAAAATTTACTCCTCCTATTTAATTCTGGCTTCTTCTTATTTTATGTTTATGCATGCATTACTAGGAAAGCCCTTGTTGATACCTTAGAGACTAGTAGTAACAAACCCATCTTTATCTCGCTTAACCTAACAAATGCCTTTTACTAGAACTCTTGATACATTTGTATGTATAAATAAGAATTGGGAACAAGGTAGAAAAAAATTCATAATTGATTGTTCCAGAATAGTTGCATAATATGCAACAAACTGCTTTTACTCTCAGGACCTCCTTTCTCATTTGTCTACCTCCAAATCATCTTCAAAGATCTGTGAATCTATCTTTCCTTTTTCACTTTCATAACATGTAAGGTAAAACATTCATGGAATAGAATATACATAATTGGCTCCTCTATTGAGTATCATTCTACTTAGCAACTGTTACTCTTTCTTCTTTTCATGAACCATCTCGATCTCCAGATTCACAAAACACCAGATGTATTATCTATGGTTACCTCATTATTGGTAACTGTGGACTGGGTACTCTAACACACGTGTCCATGAAATGATTAAAACTTTCCACGTGGGAGTCACAGTAAAATTTCTATATGAAATGATGAAAACGATAAAAAGCTTTTAGTTTCTCTTTTGACTTTTATCTATTTTCCTCCTATTTTTCTGATAGATTATTTAATGCACCCATTTTTAGCACACATGATTATATTCTATGAAGTTAAGATACTGTTCAACATTTCAAATTTTCAAGAAATATCAGGAACTGCACTTGCATTTATTGACCTCTTCTTTAACAATATAGCACATTCCAATTATAAATGAGGAAAACCATTTTTTATTTTGTGGGGAGGGGAATGGACACACACTTTCATTATCTGTAGACATTTTTGTTGCTATTTTTAAAGAAATATGACATTTGTATTTCATTCTAAATTCCACAAAGATTGATTGGTTGATTGAAGAACCAATGGTTTAAGACAGGACTGATATTGGAAGTAATGCCCTGGCAAAGGCAGTTTCCCTGGAGGGTCAGGTGTCCTTCTACTCTGTGGTATTTAATGGAAAGATTGCCACATCTCTTGAAAAAAAAAAAAAAGGCTAAAGCACTTTACCAAAGAAACTGAAAGGAGGTGTGGCAGATTTAAGGAATGAATAAGGTTTTCTTTCTGCTTTGGGAGGAGGATTAGTCCAAAACTTAGTTTTCCAATTGTATGTTTTGAGACATACTAGCCTAGAACACAGAAAATAAAAGGTCAAATTTTAATATACTCCCACAGAACTGATCCTGCTTCCAGAGTTTCAGTAACTGTCGGTGACGGAAGGGTATCTTCTGATGTGAGGAACAAGTGTTTAGCCCACAGCACATTCTATATGAAATATGACTGAACACTCTCCTTCTCCTTTTTCCAATTCTGTGCTTATGGGGAAATTTTTATTAGTATTTTAGGAATGCTGTTACTGAGAAGGTGTTACTTCAGGTGAATTATGGCTAATGGTTTTAATACATGTCCTGTCCATGAACACATTAGCGGAGTTAGTGGAGTGGCTTGTAAGGTTTGATCTCTTGTGAATTTGAGCGACATGAATCAGCCTCTTCCAGGCTTTAAGGCAACTGTCACCTTCGAGACACCAATACGATTGAGGGGACTTATTAAAAAGCAACTAGGCAGTGTTTGGGCTACCTCTCCTTGCTTCCCATCTTCTACCTAATGGCCCTTTACTCAATCCTCTGTAGTAAGTTAACAATCTCTGACCTAAGAAAATATTTAGCCGGGGTTTGAAATGTGTATGTGGCCGTTTTCAACTATGGTTTATTTTGTTCTACTTAACAAAGAAAAAAATATTTTATGAATGATTCTAAAAAGTGTATTTCCCAGGAAAGTAGAAATTGCATGAGCCGTTCTTGCTGTTTAGATAGATGAAATCATATTTATGCTTTTAGAATGTGTATTATTTTCCCAGATGTCAAAAAAATCTATGTTTTAAAGACACTTGATTAACATTATTTCTTTGGTCAACTCACTAGGGGGAAAGGGACCCAATTTTTGAGATAAAAATAATGTACTAAAGAAAGATATTTCTTTGAATAGGACCTGTAGTGCAGTGCTTCAACAAAACATATATTTTTATTTTCTTAATAATGGTTGAGTTATACTCTTGGAAAAGGAAGTTATACTGGAAATGCTGACCCAACTGTAGCTCCTGTATGAAAAGAGTGTGAACTTCCAGCTATAATAATTAAGCAATTAGGCATGATAGAGCATGTGAATTTCCTGAGATAATCACACCCCTGGGGCACTGCAAGTCATGATCCAAACATAAGTGTTTTTAATCTCCCAAGGGTGTGATTATCTGATGCTAACCCCACCCTTGGAGAAGACTTAAGACACATAAAAATCTTTACTATAAGAAAAAATGATTATGCTGCTGTATGCAGGTGAAGCTGCCCATGGAGACTGCTATGTGTTTGCCACAAATTAATTAAGACTTGCAAAATCTACACCACTTTAACGGTGTACATCAATCTGGGGAACTGGTTTGTTTTCTAATTATTGTTGAAATATAGAAATGTGAGAAGCATTCTCCACTTCAGAAAGAGATGAGTGATTGATTAAGTAAATCATAAAGATATTGCCAAGCCTATTTATTGATTAGTTCTTATAGGGCATATCCTAAGATATGTATCCTAAGACAGAGTCTCTTATTACCTAAATTATTCAATTTGAAGTAATTTGGTCACTTTAGAATAATCAATGGCTTCATATAAGAGCATTTTTTATCTTAGCATCCACTCATCATGTATTCGTTTATTTCATTCCAATACTTAATAAGTACACATGAAGCAACTATGCTGTAGATAAAAAGGAGCTAAAAACCCATGTCCTGACAATGGAATACAGACAGATAAACAATTGTACTACAGAGAAAAAAAATGCCATCATGATGGTGTCAAAAATATGCTAAGAGAGGAAAAGGAAAGTGAGTAATCTCATCTGGGAGTGTAAGAAGGCTCCGTACAAAGAAAATACTTATTCTGGATAAAAAATATAGTAACTACTACTTGCTGGGCATTTACTGTGTGTTGGGTATTATGCTTAGCATTTTTTAATCTCTTATTTTAATCCTTACAACAGCTCTGTTGAGGTGAATGGTATTTTTATTGTGTTACAGACACAGAAACCAATACTCAAAGTGGTTATGTGCCAAACTCAAGGTCAGATAGCTAGTCAAAGACATGCTGGAACTAGGATAATAGGGTTGTCTTCAGAACATGTACTCTTTACCAGTAGACTCTATGGCCAAATATAGCTGCATCTCTGTTGGAGTCCCACATGCGGCGAAGCATTCCAGGAAGAGGGAAGTCAGCACTGAAAGTAGGGAGACTGATAAGAGCACAACATTCCTTTGTCACTCTCTGCAGGTGGAGTTAATGGTGCATGGGTGTTCAGAGTGATAGGAAAAGAGGCTGGAAACTTTGCATTAAATTTGGCCCAAGTTGCAGAGGTTTCAGTGCTTTGCTAAGCAGTTTGCAAGATTGTCCTGAAAGAATCTGCCTCATTGATTTCAAGGTCAGGCAAACTAGTCCACAAACTGAGGATTCCTTCTCACTTTCATCTACCAAGGTCAGAAGCACTTCTAGGAATCCGAATGATGGTAACTATCATTAAAAAAGAGACATGAGTCAGACAGGTCCAGTATTTGCCCTCTTTAGAAATAATTGCTAACTGTAACCTTGCAGAGCTCGTGTTGGGCATCTTCAAATTTTTCAAAGAAGGTAAAGACAATGGGAAACAAAATAAATTTTGATTTAAAAACTAACCAGCGGTTGAATTGTACATTCAGGATGTAATAACGGCTGCTCTAGAACCCAATTATAATAGAAACCCTGTGAGAGGTGGGCTCATAGCCATGCCAAATACTACAGAAAAAAGCATAGGAAGAATGTATAAATAAGAAATGTATAAATGTATAAACAAGAATGTATAAATAAGAAATACCTGGTGTTTAGAAAATAGCAAAGTCTCTGAGAGATAGAAAGTAGTACAGCCCAAGGGACATGCCTTTGAGGAGTTTGAAATCTGAGTGGGAGACAAAACATGAACAATTTTCTGCCAAAATGTCAGAAAAATTAAAATTGATTATTACTACCTATTCCTAGGAGTTTAGATGGAAAACTATGGGCTATTTTTTTGGAGTAGGGAAAATTTAATAGTAAATGCAAGAAGAATCTTTTATTTGGTGTCTAAAATGGGTCTTCACTTACTATAACTAGGATATAGCATGATATGGTGAGTGTGTCCAGCATGCTTTTTGAATTCTGCAAATCTTACCCATGGAATTTTCTGCCATTTCTTTGAGTCTTGAATTTCATTGTCCGTCTTGTAAATATAGTCAATAGTTGCCAAATCACAAAGTGTCTGAGAGTGTATGAAATGGTGTGTATACCCCAGCTTCGTAGCCAGCACCAGAGAAGCCATCATTAAATCATAGCTATCGTGATGATGGTCACAACACTATGTGACAGTTACTACGCTAGACACTGGGGATTCGAAGATGAATGAAGAATAAGTCAGTCCTTTGAATTTGCTGATAGTTGCTGATTATTGCTAGTTCTTGGGTGCTTTAACAGTCTTTCTTGTTCTGCGTATGTCTCTGTAAACCATCTCTTTGGTAATTGTTTCAATACTTTAGATTAATTCTTCCATTCCATGGTGGGACTCTGGTGGCATTTATGGTTTAATATAAAAATGCCCCTTAAAAATTATATAAAATATTGTTCTCAATAGCTTATGTTTGATTAAATCCCCACTTTAGGATGCTATGTGATACTTATCCTAGAGAGTTTTTCCCCCTGTAGACATATGTGGACCTCAGTGGATTCACCATTCCCCTTACTGTCAGATTACACAGGAGGACCCACGTGAGATGAATTAATGTGGTTCTCCCAGGGGAGCTTCAGACTGCCTTCATCTTTGTTTGTTTGTCTGGTGTTTTTTTTTTGGGGGGGGGTTAAGAGAGCATGAGAGGCGGAGGAGCTGTGGGGGTAGAAGTTGGGGCAGAAGGAGAGGGAAAGAGAGAATCTTAAGCTCCCTGACTCGGGGCTCCATCTCAACCTCCTGAGAGCATGACCTGAGGTAAAATCAAGAGTCAGACACTTATTAACCCACTGTATCACCCAGGTTCCTCAAAAACTACCTTCATCTTAATAGAAGCAACCTCTGGGACATGTTTTGGTTCTTCATGGAGCCCATCTTCTCCATCTGTGGAAACAAAGTTAAAATTTTGAAGGAGGGAACTTTCATTCAGTTCTTAACAACCCTACCACTGCCCTCATGACAGATTCCTGAAAACATCAGCACTTACTCTGATGAATTCTGCTCACGATTATTCTCTATTTGTATGTTTGCTACGCATATTTCTTTAATACTGTCATTAAGCTTCCCTGAAAGGAAGATATGGCAAAGCCAAATAACAAAGTTAGAACCTGAGATTCCTGAAGAGTAACATTCCAGAATCTCCAGAAAACTTACTTATTTGGGCTTCTGGAATTCTCATGTAGTCACTGGGTATCATTTTAAGAAGCAAATTTTTGGAAAGAAAATGTAAAGCATTTGAAAACCATGAGCAGGTTAATTAGCCAGTCTGAAATATGGCTTGTTCATGTGTAAAATGAAAATACCACTTAATTTACAGGGTTGCTGAGAAAGTAGAAACAAAATCAGGTAAAGGATATATTCACATGCTGGCACAGACCTGTTCAGCAGTTTCTTACTGTTATGACCATGATTACAATTTCTTATCCTGTCCTGGGGGCTCTGCTTGGATGTATTCCAAACTGGAGCTGTCTCAATAATGCATTTGGTGAGGGGAGGAAGGATTGTTTCAATTAATACCAGCTGCCAGCCTTACATGAGCCCATAGAATATATCACTCACTATTTTAAGGCCTTATTTTTATTGTCTCATCTACAGATAAAAAGTTTTTGAGTTAGGTTATGTTATTCCCATGTTAGATATAAGGAAACAGGCACAAAGTGGTTAAGTGACTTCCTGGGTTCACATGGCTAGTAAGAAGAGGAGTAGGATCTGAGTCCAAGCAGTCTGACTCCAGAGCCTGAGTTCTTCACCAGGAGGCTTCTTACTTCCCAAGAATGTGGAGGTCCTCTGGAAGCTGGAGTTGATAATATTGCCTAAGAACAGTAGATCCTGAAGTCAAAATTACTAACTTCAAAATTATGGCTACTTAAAATAATTTCTGGAATAAGACAAATTAAAATATTAATTATAACTTAATATCTTTACTTGGGTAAACACACATCACTAAGTTATAGTTGTTTTTTTAAATATTTGTTTATTGATTTGAGAGACAGAGAGAGAGAGAGAGAGAGAGCAGGAGCAGGGGGAGGGGCAGAGGGAGAGAGAGAGGATCTCAAACAGACTCCCTAATGAGTTCAGAGCACTAGTGGAACTCCATCTCTAGACCCTAAGATTAGGACATGAGCTAAAACCAGGAGTCAGACACTTAACGGACTGTGCTGCCCAGGCACCCCTAAGTTGTATTTCTTAAGTGCATCTTCAGTGCAAAACACATGATAGGAAAAACTGTTTATTTTTTCAGATATGATTTTAGGAATACCTTGAGGAAAAGTATATATTTAAAAGAATTTGAATTTTCTTCAAATTGTTTAATTAAAGATGAAATTTTTCTTACTTATTTTAGGTCAAGGAATTGTGTGATTAGAAGCTGTAAAGGACAAATGATTCTGGGGAAGATTATGGAATCTGACTTTGCATAATCTTTCAATCTATTTTCTTTTTTATTTGCCTAGATCCAGATAAAATATAAGTGTAATATTATGTAAGCTCTCAGACTCAGAAATAAAGTAATAGTTTAAAAGAGAATTAAGAGATTCTGAAAATCTTACAGAGTTAAATGTCTTGTAGCTATTTTCTCTCAATAGCTATAAGGACACAAGTACATTTTGTTTTGTTTTTACTTTAAAAGTCAGTGTATAAAAGTAGACAATGTTAAACATTGAATATAGGTTAAGTGAATAAAAGTTAATCTTGTAAAGGGAATACTTTTAGGACATTTAAACAGTATAAATTATTTGAATATAAATTAGTAATTTCCTGGAGCTAAGGGGAAAGGATTCTGGGAAGTAACTGCTAATGGGAATAGGATTTCTTTTTGGAGTAATGAAAATGTTCTGGAATTAGATAATTCATGGTGACTGTTGGACAACCTTTTGATACCAAAAAACAACAACAACAACAAAAACAAAGCACTGAATTGTACACTTCAAAAGGGTAAATACTATGTAAAGATTTGTGAATTATATCTCAACTTTTAAATAATGCTAAAAAAGTCAATTATCATAGAATCCTCAGATGTGAAAGGTAGGCCAGGTCACAGTAATAGAATTTTGGAGCTGGAATCAATAAAGGAAACTTACCACACACACACACAAAGTTCATGAAGCTCATTAAACTGGAAGAACACAATTAATCTGGGGTTACTC
This sequence comes from Enhydra lutris kenyoni, assembly GCF_002288905.1. NCBI lineage: Eukaryota > Metazoa > Chordata > Mammalia > Carnivora > Mustelidae > Enhydra > Enhydra lutris. The sequence goes on along the minus strand of NW_019154660.1, from coordinate 2,110 downwards.
ATGATTCAAGAGCATTCTATTCAGAATGACCACATTTTCCAAAACAACAACAAAAAATACTCCAGGGGATGAAACAAAGCCCTGACAACACCCACTCATGGTTAAAAACACGCAGCAAACTAGAAATAGTGGGGAACTCTCTTGACTTGATAAAGACTAGCTACCACTATGCTAACATCATACTTAATGATGAGAAACTGTAAGCTTTTCCACTAAGATCAGATAAAAGGCAAGGAGGCCCCTTTTCACCACTCCTTGTTACCATCATACTGGAAGTCCTTGCAAATGCAATTCAGAGAGAAAAGGAAATAAAAGATACACAAATTGGGAAGAAAGATAAAACTGTGTTTGTTCAAAGATGACATGATTGTCTATTTGGAAAATCTGAAAGAACAAAAAAAAAACTGGAACTTATAAATAAGCAGTTTTAACAATGTTGTAGGATACAAGGTTAATATACAAAAGTCAATTGCTTGCTTCTATACCAGCAATGACCAAGTGAAATTTGAGATTAAAAACAATACCATAGGGGCGCCTGGGTGGCTCAGTGGGTTAAGCCGCTGCCTTCGGCTCAGGTCATGATCTCAGGGTCCTGGGATTGAGTCCCGCATCGGGCTCTTTGCTCAGCNATCTCAGGGTCCTGGGATTGAGTCCCGCATCGGGCTCTTTGCTCAGCAGGGAACCTGCTTCCCTCTCTCCCTCTCCGCCTGCCTCTTTGTCTACTTATGATCTCTCTCTGTCAAATAAATAACAAAACAAAACAAAACAAAACAAAAAACCAATACCATAGAGGTGCCTGGGTGGCTCAGTGGCTTAACTGTCTGATTTGATCTCAGTTCAGGTCTTGATCTCAGGGTTGTGAGTTCAAGCCCCACACTGGGCTCCATGCTGGGTATGGAGCCTACCTAATAAGAAAAAATAAAAAGCTACAACAACCCCCTCATACCATTTATATAAGTCCTCCCCAGAATGAACTACATAGATATAAGCCTAACAAAAGATATAGAGAATTTTAAGAGGGACACCACAACACTTTGGTGAAGGAAACCAAAGAAGAACAAAATAAATATAGAGATAGTCCGTGTCTCAATATTGTCAGGATCCTCATTCTCCCCCATCTGATCTGTAGAATCAGTGGCATCCCAATCAGAATACCCATTTAATTAATGGATATCAACAAATGCATTAGAGTTATGGGGAGAGGCAAAAGACCCAGATGGGGCAACATAATTTCAAAAACAGAGTCGAAGGGCTGACACTGCGTGGCTTCAGGACTTGCTGTAAAGCTACAGTATCGAGACTGTGATATTCACTCAGGAGTAGACAAATGGGTCAGTGGAACAGAATAGGGAACCCAAACACAGACCCCCCCCGTCAGTATTGTCAGCCTATCTCTGACTAAGGAGCAAAAGCAACACAATGTAGCAAAGATGGTCTTTTTAATAAGTGGTGGTGAGAAAACTGGGCATCCAGAAGCAACAAAAATATGAATCTAGACACAGACCTTACAGCCTTCACAAAAATCAACTCAAATTGGACCAAAAATCTAAATGCAAATGTAAAACTATTAAACTCCTGGTAGGTAACAGAAGAGAAAACCTATATAACCCTGGGTCTGGTGATGCCTTTTAGGATATATTATCCATGACGCGATCCATGAAAGAAATGACTGACAAGCTGGAATTGATTCCAAGTAAAACTTAAGCTCTGGGAGAGAGGAGTCAAGATGGCGGAGAAGTAGCAGGCTGAGACTACTTCAGGTAGCAGGAGATCAGCTAGGTAGCTTATCTAAAGATTGTGAACACCTACAAATCCAACAGGAGATCGAAGAGAAGAAGAACAGCAATTCTAGAAACAGAAAATCAACCACTTTCTGAAAGGCAGGACTGGCGGAGAACTGAATCCAAAGAGATTTGTCTTAAATGTAGCAACAAGTATATGTTCATTCCCCGAGTAGAGATGTTTTGGTAATATAACAGTACAGTATCTACTTAGGAAGCAATAAATATGTATTAAAATGTTTTGATTTAATTATAGCATTTACTTTAGTCTCATTGGAAACTAGTGTATTAAATCAGAAGCAGATAATTTAAATTTCATTTAATTTTTT
>NW_019154659.1:7590-14136 GCF_002288905.1 Enhydra lutris kenyoni | reverse complement strand
GCCGCTGAGCCCACCCCAATTTCATAGGCCACTCTGGAAAAAATGCGCAGTCTGACTTACCCTCAGCACCTACCTCCAGGAAGATACGCAGGTCAATGGCCCTGAGGACAAGAATTGAACCTGACATGCCCCTAAGACCTCGTTGGAACCATCGCTTATGTTTTCAGGCCTCTATCCCTGGAGGCCTGTTCTGGAAAACCAACATATGGTTAAACGTGTGGTCCTTGAGGCTAACAACAGATCCCCTTCTGTCCACAGAAAGATACCTTGCTCTTGGCAGCTGGTTCCAACCCTCAGGGTAGGAGAGTCCTGCATGGCCCCAGAGCCACCGCCACATTCTCAGGTCTCCCTGGACACCCACCCACAATGTGACCCGTCAGCCTGAGAACACCTGTCAACTCATCCCACTTGGCAATTCGCCCCAGTGCCAGTAGATCGAAACTGCCCTGTTCCTCTCTACAATGGTAACATGAAGTGGGCTTTCCAGGCATCCGTGCAGAGAGCTTTGCTATCCAATATTTCCATATGGGGGACCCTGAGCCATTCAACCGGACTCCCCCTGTGCCACAGAAGAACACCTTGCTGTTTGGAGGAACTCACAAGCCCCAATGTGGGGAAATCTCCATTGCCTCTTGAGGCCACCCCTCAGTTCATGGGCCATGTTGGACACAAACTCCAGCGTGAGCAGACATCAAACACACGCCCTTACTCAGGTCCTGGAGATCTTTAAAAAGCCACCATACATTGGAATTCTTATGCGCTCGGCAATGAATTTAACCGTAGCTGCGATTTCAGACTTCCATTCTCGCATTCCTGACCCACAAGCCCTCCATGTTGTGAATTCTGGAGCTTCAACACAGACTTCTTCCTGCCCACCAGAAGGAAGAAGTGACCTATAGGTGTGCCCAGAAACCACAAATGAGGATCCACCTGCTCGGCTCTCAAAGGCACCCCAATATCATAGGCCGTGCTGTGCCCTAATGCTCTGACAGAGCCCGAGCCCCAACCTCCTCTCAGCCACCCAGATAGTGGGCAATATATCCTGCAGGTGGGACCTGCCTTGGCCCGAGGCCGTCATCCTGAACCAACCTGGGTATTCAGGTATCTGTCCCCAGAACTTACTCAAATTCCTGCCAATGGGGGAACCTGAAGCACAAAAGAGTACTCCTGCTTCCCCATGGCAGAAATAATGGATGTTGAGATGGTTGTCCAACCCACAGATTGGGATCCAGCTTCATGGCCCATGAGACCACGCCCACTCAGGAGGGGCAGCTGGGCACAAACAGGCATTGCGTCCCTCNGCCCACTCAGGAGGGGCAGCTGGGCACAAACAGGCATTGCGTCCCTCAGCCTGAGAACCCTTTCAAATAAGCCCCCTCAGGAGCTGGGCCTGGAGCCCACAGAGGGGGCCTGTCATGCCCCTAGGCCCAAATCCTAACCCTTGGTGGTGTTATCCAGGCCACAGGACCTAGAACACTTCTCTGGAATCCCTGTTTGGACAGGACCCAGGAGACGGAAAACAGCACTCTTCCCTTCCCCCAGAAAGACAACAAACTCTATTCCAGATAGGAAGAATCTCCCATGGATCCATGAGGCCACCCCTCCATTCCGTGGCCATCCTAGACACACAATCCAGACAGAAAAGTCTGTGCTATTGCCTCCCAGCCGCCCGAGTTTCAAATCCCGAGGAGCGGCCCTCAGGGTCTACAGATCCAGCCTGCCATCACCTCGCCCCTAACCCTTCACTGAGTTTGTGTCTGAAGATTTCGGTCCCAAAGCCCTGACCCACATGCCCTCCAGGATGGGGCCTCAGAACCAAACCGCATCACTGGGCCTGCTCTCCCGAGGATACTCTGCCCCTCTCAGTTGCCCAAATCTTCCAGATTAGGAGAAATCTGCAAGGCCCCTGAGACCACTCCAATTTCATAGGCTTCTCTGAAATAAATGCACAGTCTGACACACCCTCAACACCTATCTCCAGGAAGACACACAGGTCAATATGCCTGAGTCCGAAGATTGAACCTGACATGCCCTAGGACCACATCAGAGCCCTAGCTTCATCTGTCCTCATCTGTCCCAACGGGCCTGTTCTGAAAACCAAATTAAGGTCCAACATGTGGTCCCTGAGCCATACAACAGAACCCCTCCAGTCCCGAGAAGGAAACCTTGCTCTTGGGAACTGGGTCCAACCCTGAGGCTAGGAGAATCCTGCATGGCCCCAGAGCCACCGCCACATTCTAAGGTCTTCCGGGACACCAAGCAGCATTGTGACCCCTCAGATAGAGAACTTCTGTCAACTGAGATCACTTTTAACTTGGAACCAGAGCCATCGGACCAAAGCTGCCCTGTTCCTCAGCTGTAATTGGAACACGAGCTGGGCTTTCCAGGCATCCATTCGGAGAGCTCTGCTATCGAATCTTTCCATATGGGGGACCCTGGAGCCCTCTAACCGGACTTCCCCTGTCCCGCAGAAGGACACCTTGTTGTTTGGAGCAGCTCACAATCCCCAGCCTGGGAGAGCCTCCAAGGCTTCTTGAGGCCACACTACCATTCGTTGGCAATCATGGATACAAGCTCCAGCGTGAGCAGACATCTGACAATCGCCCTTCCTCAGGTGCTGGAGATCTCGAAACAGCCACTACACATTGGAACTGCCATGCGCTCAGCACTGAACTTAACCAACGCATGTGTTTTCAGACTTCTGTCCTCACACTCCTCACTGGCAAGCCCTCCATATTGGGAATTCTGGAGGCAAAACACAGCCTTCTGCCTGCCCACCAGAAAGAAGAAGTGCCCTATGGGTCTGCCCAGAAATCCCGCATGAGGATCCACCTGCACGGCCCTCAAAAGCACCCCAATATCATTGGCCGCCCTGTGCACTAATGCTCTGTCTGACACAACCTGAGCCTCGACCTCCTGTCAGCCACTCACATAACAGGCCCCATATCTTGCACATGAGACCTGCCTTGGCCCGAGGTCATCATCTTGAACCAACCTGGGTATTCAGGGATCTGTCCCAGGGAATCAAATTCCTGCCAATGGGGGAACCTGAAGCACAAAAGAGTACTCCTGCTTCCCCATGGCAGGAAAACTGGATGTTGAGATGGTTTTCCAACCCTCTGAGTGGGAGCCAGCTGTATTAGCCATGAGACAACACCCACTCAGGAGGGGCAGCTGGGCACAAACAGGCATTGTGACCCACAGTCTGAGACCTCTTTCAAACAAGGCCCATTGCGAACTGGACCTGGAGCCCTTAGAGCTGCCCCGTCATGCCCCGAGGCCCAAATCCTAACCCTTGGTGGGCTTATCCAGGTGCCCGGACGCAGAACCAGTCTCTGGAATCCCTGTTTTGGTGGGACCCCTGAGATGGAATACAGCACTCTTCCCTTTCCTCAGAAAGACACCACAATCTTGGGAGCCGGGCAGAATCCCCAAAGAGGAAGAATACCCCATGGAACCATGAGGCCAACCTCCATTCCGTGGCCATCCTAGATACCCAATCCAGAAAGAAAAGCCTGTGCTACTATCTCCCAGCCGCCCTAATTTCAGATCCAGGGGCGTTGCCCTCAGTGTCTGCATATTGGGCTTGCCATCACCTCGCCTGTAACACTTACCCATGTTTGTGTCTGAAGACTTTGATCCCGAAGCCCTGATCTACATGCCCTCCAATATGGGGCCTCCAGAACCACGCCGCATCACTGTGCCTGGTCTCTGATTAAACTCTGCCCGTCTCAGTTGCCCAAACCCTCCAGATTAGGAGAAACCTGCAAAGTCCCTGAGCCCACACCAATTTCATAGGCCGCTCAGGAAAAAATGCGCAGTCTGACACACCCTCAGCACCTACCTCCAGGAAGACACACAGGTCAATGGCCCTGAGTCAGAAGATTGAACCTGACATGTCTCAGACCTCATCGGAACCCAGGCTTAGGTTTTCAGGCCTCTGTCCCCAGAGGCCTGTTGTGGAAAACCGACTTATAGTCCAACGTGTGGTCTTTGAGCCATACAACAGAACCCCTCCTGTCCAGAGAAGGAAACCTTACTCTTGGTAACTGGGTCCAAATCTCAGGCTAGGAGAATCCTGCATGGCCCAGAACCACCGCCACTTTCTAAGTTCTCCCTGGACACCAAGCAGCATTGGGACCCGTCATTCTGAGAACCCCTGTCAACTCATCCCACTTGGAAAGTCGCCCCAGAGCCAGCAGATCGAAACTGCCCTGTTCCTGGCTACAATTGTAACGCGAGTTTGGCTTTCCAGGTATCCATGCCGTGAGCTCTGCTATCCAATCTTTCCATATCGGGGACCCTGAGCCATTCAACCGGACTCCCACTGTGCTACAGAAGAACTCCTTGCTGTTTAGAGCTGCTCACAAGCCCCAGCTTGGGGAAACCTCCATTGCCTCTTGAGGCCACCCCTCCATTCATGGGCCATCATGGACACAAATTCCAGNTTGAGGCCACCCCTCCATTCATGGGCCATCATGGACACAAATTCCAGTGTGAGCAGATATCTAATAGTCGCCCATACTCAGGTCCTGGAGATCTCAAAACAGCCGTTGCACATTGGAATTGCTATGCACTCGGCAATGAATTTAACCGTAGCTTGTGATTTCAGTCTTCCATCCTCGCATTCCTTTTCCACAAGCCCTCCATATTGTGAATTCTGGAGCTACAACACAGCCTTCTGCCTGCCCACGAAAAGAAGAAGTCCCTATGGGTCTGCCCAGAAACCGCACAGGTGGATCCACCTGCACGGCCCTCAACGTCACCCCAATATCAGAGGCCGCCCCGTGCACTCATGCTCTGTCTGACAGAGCCTAAGCCCTGAACTGACAGCCAACTGATAGCAGGCCAAATATCCAGAAGTTGGGATCTGCCATTGCCCGAGGCCTTCATCTCTACCCATCCTGTGTATTCAGACATCTGTTCTCAGACATTAGCTCAAATCCCTTCCCATGGGGGATCCTGTTACACAAAAGAGTACTCCCCTTACCCCAGGCAAGAAACCTTGCTGTGGTATGGGTGTCCAACCCTCAGAGGTGAGCCAAGTGTAGGTCCCATGAGACCATGCCCACTCATGAAGGTGGCCCTGGGCACAAAAAGGCATAGTGACACTCAGCCTGAGCCCACTTTCAAAAGAGCCCCCTCCATAACTGGACCCTCATACCGTAGTAGGCATACCGGAACTTCCATGTCCCTAGGCCCAAATCCTAACCCTCTGGGGTTTTTCAGGCGCTGGGACCCAGAACGCGCATACCAGTCCTGCCAGATCCCTAGGCCCAAATCCTAACTCTTTGTGGTGTTTTCCAGGTGCCCAGACCTAGAACCCGTCTCTGGTATCCCTGTTTTAGGGGGACGCCTGAGACGGGAAAAGCATTCTTCACTTACCAAAGACAGCAAAGTATTTGGAGCCAGATGGAATCTCCAGAGATGAAGAATCTCCCATTTCCTCATGAGGATACCCCTTCATTCTGTGACCATCCTGGACATAAAATACAGACAGAAAAGCCTGCGCTACTGCCTCCAAGTTGCCCTAATTTCAGTACAGTAAGAGCTGCCCTCAGGGTCAGCCAATTGGGCCTGCCATCACCTTGGCCCTAAACCTAACACTAGTTTGTGTTTGCAGATTTCTGTCGCTAAAACCATGGCCTACATGCGCTCCATGATGGGGCCTCTGGAGCCATACCAAACGACTGTGCCTACCCTCCTGAAGGAAACTCTGCACATCACAGTTGCCCAAAGCCTGAAAATTAAAAGAAACATACAAGACCACTGAGACCACCAGAATTTCGTAGAATGCTCTGGACCCAAATGTGTAGTCTGACACACACTGAGCACCTGCCTCAAGGCAGACACCCAAGTCAAAGGCCTTGAGTCAGAAGATTGAAACTGACATGCCCTTAGGTCTTCATCAGTAACCTAGTTTAGGTTTTCAGGCAACTGTCCCCAGAGTCCTGTTCTGGAATACCATCTTACAGTCCAACATGTTGTCCCTGAGCCACACAACAGAATACCTCATGTCCCCAGAAGGAATCCTTGCTCTTGGGAGCTGGGTCCAGCCCTCAGGGTAGGAGAATCCTGCATGGCCCTGAGTCACCCCCACATTCTACGGTCTCCCTGGACACAAGCAAGCATTGTGATCCATCAGCATGAGACTCCATGTCAACTCTCCCCCCTTGGTACTTCACCCCAGAGCCACGAGCTCGAACCTGCCATGTTCCTCAGCTGCATTGGTAAATCAAGGTGTGCTTTCCAGGCATCCATACGGAAAGCTCTGTTAACCAAACTTTCTGTAATGGGGACTCCGGAGCAATGAAACCAGACTCCCCCTGTCCAGCAAAAGGAAACCTTAGTGTTTGAAGAAGCTCACAGGCCCCAGCGTTGGAAAACTTCCATGGCCTCATGAGGCCACCCCTCCAGTAATTGGCCATCATAGATGCAATGTCCAGCGTGAGCGAACATGTGACACTCGCCCTTACTGAGGTACTGCAGATCTCGAATCAGCCACTGCACATTGGAACTCCATTGCGCTTGGCACTGAATTTAACC
>NW_019154659.1:1731-6126 GCF_002288905.1 Enhydra lutris kenyoni | reverse complement strand
GAATGTGGCGGTTGCCCAGTGGCCCTGCAGGATGCTCCTACCCGGAGTGTTTTACATAGCTCCCAATAGCATGGTTTCCATGTGGAGACGAGAGATGTTCTGTTTTGTGCCTCGTGAAACCCCCAGATGCTGTTATTTGAAACCAGAACTCAGGGCGAGATGCATGTAAACCTAAGCTAGTTTCAGATTAGGGTCTAGGGGCATGTCCGGTTCAATCTTCTGTCTCTGGGGACATCTGTCTGTGTGTCTGAGTGGAGGTAGTTGCTCAGGTTGCATCAGAAATGCCTTTTCGTCCAGGGTGGACTACATAATTTGGATGGGCTAGGGGGCATTGTAGGTTTCTCCTAACCTGTAGGTTTGTGGCCAATGGACTGGGCACAGTTTATTTCAAGGGGACAGGAACAGTATTGCGGTGATGCTCCAGAGGCCCCAGCCTCGAAGGTGTGTGGGCCAGGGCTGTAGGGACAAAAATCTGAAAACACAAACTCTGGTTAGGGTTCGGGCAGAGGGTATGGTAGGCCTGATCTACAGACCATGAGAGGAGGTCCTCGGGATATGAAAGAAGTTTGAGTGTGAGGCGGTCCCTCAGGCTTTAGTCTCTGGATTTTGTGTAAAGGATGGCTGAGGAATGCAGGCATTCCTCGTGGGCCATGGACAATTCTCCCTCTCTGCGGATTTGGCCTGGCTCCCAGTCGTTCAGGGTCATTGTATGGGAAGGCAGGAGGCCTTTTCCTGCCTCAGAGCTCCCTCCAAAAGAGGGATTCCAAACCAGTACCCCAGGTATGGGGAATCGGAAAACCCCAACTTTGGTTAGGATTGGGGCCTAGGGGCATGGCAAGCCCGATATGCAGGCTCTTGGTCCAGCTACTGAGAGGGCTCATTTGAAAATGGGGCTGAGGCTGAGGGTCACAATGCTTGTTTGTGCCTAAGTGGCCCTCAAACATGGGCGTGGCCTCATGGGCCATGCAGGTTTCTCGACTTTGAGAGTTTGACTTTGACCCTCATCGCAACAGCAACATTTCTTGCCTTGGGGAAGTTGCAGTCCGGTTTTGTGCATCAGCCCCCCCCCCCATATGCATGGATTTGAGAGAAAATCTAGGGACAGACGCCTGAAAACCCAGGTTGGGAAGAGATGATGGCAGAGGGTCATGGCGGGTTCAATCTGCTATATATGCGGTCAGCTCTCTGGGTGTGAGATGGGAGGTCTAGGCTCAAGCTGTGTCAGACAGAGCATTAGTGCACAGGCTTTGTCAGAAATAGCATTAGTGCACAGGGTGGCTAGAAAATTGGGGTGCGGTCGAGGACCGTTGAGGTGGATCCTCATTTGGGGTTTCTGGGCAGCACCATTGGACACTTTTTTCATCTGGTGCGCAGGCAGACTGCTGTGTTGTGGCTCCATAATTCCCCATGTGAAGGGCTTCTGGGCCAGGAGTGGGAGGACAGAAGACTGACAACACAAGCTAGGGTTAGGTTTCGGGCGGAGGGCATGGCAGGCCCACTCTGCAGAGGCTGAATCGAGATCTCCAGCATCTGAAGTAAGGGCGAGTATCAGACGTTGGTGCAGGCTGGAGTTTGCGTCCATGATGGCTCCTGAATGGAGGGTGGCCTAATGAGACCATGGAGGTTTTCCCACTGTGGGGGTTGTGAGCTCCTCCAAACAGCAAGGTTTCCTTCTGCGAGATATGCGAGCCCTGCTGGATGGATCAAGGCTGCCCCTTATGGAAAGATTTGAGACCACGGCTCTAAGGACAGATGTCTGAAAACCCCACCTCACATTCTCATTTGCTGCTATGGAGAAGGCTGGTTCTATCTGCTGGCTCTGGGACAAGCTACCCAGGGGGCTGAGTTGACATGGACTCTCATGCTGATGGGTCATAATGCGAGTTTGTGTCCATGGAGACCCTGGAATGTGGCAGTGGCTCACTGGCCCTGCAGGATTCTCCTGCCAGGAGGGTTTTATACAGCTCCCTTTAGGCAGGTTCCCATGTGGAGACAAGAGGTGTTCTGTTTTATGCCTCAGGAAAGCCCCATATGCTGGTATTCAAAACCAGGCCTCTGGGGAGAGATGCCTGCAAACCTAAGCTAGGGTACCTATTAGGGCCTAGGGGCAAGTCCAGTTCAATCCTCTGCCTCTGGGGACATCTGTCTGCATGTCTGAGTGGAGGTAGTTGCTCAGGTTGCATCAGAAACACCTTTTTGTCCAGGGTGGACTACCCAATTGGGATGGGCTTGGGGCCTTGTAGGTTTCTCCTAATCTGTAGTATTGTGGCCAATGGTTTGGGCACAGTTTCCTTCTAGATGGCAGGTACAGTCCTGCAGTGTGGCTCCAGAGGCACCAGCCTGGAAGGTGTGTGGGCCAGGGCTGTGGGGACAGAAATCTGTAAAAACATACTCGGGTTAAGTTTCAGACNTAAAAACATACTCGGGTTAAGTTTCAGACTGCGGTTATGACAGGCCCGAATTACAGACTGAGGGACGCTCCACTAGATATGAAAGAAGGGCAAGTGTGTGGCGGTCACTCAGGATTTTGTTTCTGGATTTTGTGTCAAGGATGGCTGAGGAATGTAGAGGTGGCCTCAAGGTCCATGGACGATTCTCCCTCTCTTGGGATTTGGCACGGTTCCCCATCTTTATGGGTCATTGTGTGGGAAGGCAAAAGTCCTGTTTTTTGTCTCAGGGGTCCCTCCAAAAGCGGGATTCCAAAAGAAAGCTCCAGGTACGGCGACCGGAAAACCACACCTTTGTTTAGGATTGGGGCCTAGGGGCATGGCAAGCCCAATATGTGGGCTCTTAGTCCAGCTACTCAGAAGCCTCATTTGAAAACGTGGCTGAGGCTGAGGGTCCCAATGAGTGTTTGTGCCCAAGGTGCCCCTCAAGCATGGGTGTGGCCTCATGGGCCATGCAGGTTTCTCTACCTCTGTGGGTTTCACTTTGACCTCCATCCCAACAGCAAACTTTCTTGCCATGGGGAAGGAGGAGTTCTGGTTTGTGCATCAGGTTCCCCAATGCAGGGATTTGAGAGCAGGTGTAGGGACAGATGCCTAAAACCCCAGGTTGGAAAGAGAGGATGGCCGATGGCCTGGAGTGTTCAATCTGCTGCCTATGCGGCCAGCTCTCTGTGTGTCTGATGGGAGGTCTGGGCTCAGCCTGTGTCAGACAGAGCATTAGTGCACAGGACGGCCTAGGAAATTGGGGTACGTTTGAGGGCCGAGCAGGTTGATCCTCTTTTGGGGTTTCTGGGAAGGCCCATAGTGCACTTTTTTTTTTTTTAATTTTTTTCTGTTGTGCAGGCAGAGTGCTGTGTTGTGGCTCCAGAAATCCCAATCTGGAGGTCTTGTGGGCCAGGTGTGTGAGGACGGAATTCCGAAAACACACACTAGGGTTATGTTTCCGGTTGAGCGCACAGCAGGCCCACTCTGCAGAGTCTGAATTGATATCTCCAGCCTCTGAAGTAATGGCGAGGATCAGACGTTGGCTCAGGCTGGAGTTTGTGTCCAAGATGGCAGTTTAATCAAGAGGGTGCCTCATGAGGCCATGGAGGTTTTTCCACTCTGGGGAATGTGAGCTGCTCCAAACCGTGTTTCCTTCAGTGGGACAGGCGAGTCCTGTTGCATGGCTCAAGGATGCCCTATACAGAATGACTCGAAAACAGGGCTCTAAGGATGGATGCCTGTAAACCCCACCTCACATTTCCCTTGGCTCTTAAGGACAAGGGAGTTTCAATCTGCTCGCTCTGGGCTGAGATACCCAGGGGGCTGAGTTGAAATGGACTCTCAGGAGGTTGGGTCAAAATGCGGGTTTGCGTCCATGGAGACCCTGGAATGTGGTGGTGGCTCAGGGGCCCTGCAGGATTCTCCTACCCGGCGGGTTTCACACAGCTCCCCATAGAAAGCTTCCCACGTGGAGACAAGAGGTGTTCTGTTTTGTGCCTGAGGAAACCCCATATGGTAGTATTGGAGACCAGTCCTCTGCAGAGAGATGCCTGCAAACCTAAGCTAGCGTTCAGATTAGGGCCTAGGGGCATGTCCAGTTCAATCTCCTGTTTGTGGGACATCTGTCTGCGTGTCTGAGTGGAGGTAGTTGCTCAGGTTGTGTGAGAAAGCACCTTTTTGTCCACAGTGGATTAAGCAACTGGGATGTCCTCAGGGGAATTGTAGGTTTCTCCTAATCTGTAGGGTTGTGGCCAATGGAATGGGTCAAGTTTCGTTGAGAGGGAAGGCATAGTTCTGTGTTGTCGCTCCAGAGGCCCCAGACTGAAGGCTGTGTGGGCCAGGACTGTGGGGACAGAAATCTGAAAACACAAAGTCGGTTTAGGTATTGGGTTGAGGGCATGGCAGGCCAGATCTACAGACAGAGGGGATGTCCTCTGGATAGGAAATGAGGGCGAGTGTGAGG
>NW_019154659.1:0-1102 GCF_002288905.1 Enhydra lutris kenyoni | reverse complement strand
CTGTGTTGTGGCTCCAGAATTCCCAATCTGGAGGGCTTGTGGGCCAGTTGTGTGAGGGCGGAATTCCGAAAACACACACTAGGGTTATGTTTCGGGTCGAGGGCACAGCAGGCCCACTCTGCAGAGTCTGAATCAATATCTCCAGCCTCTGAAGTAATGGCGAGGATCAGACGTTGGCTCAGGCTGGAGTTTGTGTCCAAGATGGCAGTTTAATCAAGAGGGTGCCTCATGAGGCCATGGAGGTTTTTCCACTCTGCGGAATGTAAGCTGCTCCAAACCATGTTTCCTTCAGTGGGACAGGCGAGTCCTGTTGCATGGCTCAAGGATGCCCTATACAGAAAGACTCGAAAACAGGGCTCTAAGGATGGATGCCTGTAAACCCCACTTCACATTTGCATTGGCTCTTAAGGAAAAGGGAGTTTCAATCGGCTCGCTCTGGGCAGAGATACCCAGGGGGCTGAGTTGAAATGGACTCTCAGGAGGTTGGGTCAAAATGCGGGTTTGCGTCCATGGAGACCCTGGAATGTGGCGGTGGCTCAGGGGCCCTGCAGGATTCTCCTACCCGGAGGGTTTCGCACAGCTCCCCATAGAAAGCTTCCCACGTGGAGACAAGAGGTGTTCTGTTTCGTGCCTCAGGAAACCCCATCTGGTAGTATTGGAGACCAGTCCTCTGCAGAGAGATGCTTGCAAACCTAAGCTAGCATTCAGATTAGGGCCTAGGGGCATGTCCAGTTCAATCTCCTGTTTGTGGGACATCTGTCTGCGTGTCTGAGTGGAGGTAGTTGCTCAGGTTGTGTGAGAAAGCACCTTTTTGTCCACAGTGGATTAAGCAACTGGGATGTCCTCAGGGGAATTGTAGGTTTCTCCTAATCTGTAGGGTTGTGGCCAATGGAATGGGTCGAGTTTCTTTGAGAGGGAAGGCATAGTTCTGTGTTGTCGCTCCAGAGGCCCCAGCCTAAAGGCTGTGTGGACCAAGGCTGTGGGGACAGAAATCTGAAAACACAAAGTTGGTTTAGGTATTGGGTTGAAGGCATGGCAGGCCGGATCTACAGACTGAGGGGATGTCCTCTGGATAGGAAATGAGGGCGAGTGTGAGGCCTTA
>NW_019154658.1:0-14153 GCF_002288905.1 Enhydra lutris kenyoni | reverse complement strand
ATCATTAGTCATTGAGGAAATGCAAATTTAAAAATTATGAGATATGAGTATACAACTATCAGACCAGCTAAAGAAAGAAAAAAAGTGAATACAGAATGCTGGTGAAGATACAGAGAAACCAGCATACTCATACGTTACTGGTAGAAATGTTCAATGGCACAGCCACTTTGCAAAAGAGTTCAACAGTTTCTCATGAAACTAAAAATGCAACTACCATATGACCCAGTGATTGCACTTAGGTATTTTTCCCAGAGGAATAAACAGGTATATTTATACAAAACCTATACATGAGTGTTTCATGGCAGCTTTATTCACAATAGCCCCCAGCTGGAAATAGCCCAAATGTCCTTCAGCTGGAGAACGGTTAAACTGTGTTACATACGTATCATGGGATACTACTCAAAAATGAAGGAGAGGGGGTGCCTGGGTGGCTCAGTGGATTAAGCCTCTGCCTTTGGCTCAGGTCATGATCTCAGGGTCCTGGGATTGAATCCCACATCAGGCTCTCTGCTCAGCAGGGAACCTGCTTCCCCCTCTCTCTCTGCCTGGCCTCTCTGCCTACTTGTGATCTCTCTCTGTCAAGTAAATAAATAAAATCTTAAAAAAAAAATGAACGAGAGATCAATAAAAATACATGCCGCTTAGATGAATTTCTAGGTAATTAAAAGGAAAAAGTTACATGATCTAATTTATTTATTTATTTATTTATTTATTTTTAAAATAAATAAAGAAAGAAAATACTAGGTGAATAATAAAAGATATGGAAGATCAGCCCAGAAGTTCAGACCTTTATCTAATAGGATATCCAGAGAGAGGGAAAGCAGAGAGAATGTAGAGGAGGAGAGGAGGAAAGTATTAAAGAAATAAGAAAGCAAAACAACAATGACAAAACCCCAAAGCTATGGAGAACAAGGTATCTTTGCAAGAAAAGAAATCAGTAACCAATACTGCTTAGGATGTATTAAAAAAATAAACAAAAAACCCTAGCCCACATCAAATCACATTCTGAGCAAAACAATATCATTCTAAATAGGCAAGAACTCAAGAACTTTATTTCTTATTTACCATATCTGAGGAAATTACTTGTGGATATACCCCAACACCCAATGGAGGGAATTTATTGACATTACAAATCCAATAAAATAAAATTCTAAAAGACTAGTTGAGTAGTAAGCTTATAAAAGTCCAAATTAGAACATGGGTTAGTGATCCAAGTAAAATATCTTCAAGAGGTACGGATGTATATTAAGTGAAAGAGAATGAGAATCTCCAAAACATTTGACACACAATGAAGGGATATAATTCTTTCAACTATTAAAAAAAAAAAAAAAAAAAAGGCAGTAGGAAATGCCCAGGAAAAAAAAATACAACTCATGGCCAGAATACAAAACAGCCCATAATATGGCATGGTTTTGATTTATTGGTAGAGGGAAAGAAAGGAGAAATTTTACCAGTGACTTTGTTACTAGGAGCATTGTGATTTAAATGATTGGGGGGGGGACGATGGTATCATAGAAACTGCAGACAATGAAGTTTAACTCTAGCATGTTCTAACTTCACAATGAGCAATATTTATCGTTACAGCCATGCTTGTAAACTTTTGTAGCCAACCTGTAGCCAAAACAATAGCTACAATTAAATGTTTAAAATAGATTGGGAAGTGGAAGGGTGGGCGGGAGAGAGATAGAAGGATAGACACATTTAAAATTCTTATTTTACAAATTTGCTCTTAGGATTCATTCTATATATTTTTAAAATATTTCATCTATTTATATGAGCATGGGCCAGGGGAGTGGCAGAGGGAGAAGGAGACTCCACACTGAGCAAGGAGCCAAATGTGGGGTTGGATCCTAGGACCCCGGGATCATGACCTGAGTCAAAGGCGACGCCCTACTGACTGAGCCACCCAGGCGCCTTGGATTCATTCTATATTTTCAAAATTGTGTGGAACATGAAATCAGGGGCTGTGTATTTCATTTTCAGTTTCAAACATAACTGTTAAAAGCACTAAAAACAATATATAACTATTAAGAATTGAGAAAAGGGGAAAAGAGTATGGAAGGTGATATTAAAGAGGATCCTTTTCAATCAGGGAGTTAAACTGAAAATACATAAAGTTTCTACATCAAGAATTAGACAAGGATCTGAATAATTTGTTTTTAGGTCTGACTCTCAAAAGAAGAAGAAACAGGAAGAAACATGATTGCCCTTGGAGAGTGGAGTGGGGAGTTGGGAGTTGACAGACACTCACTGTATTTTATAAGCCAGTCTATTCTACTAGATTTTCTATTACATGCATACATTACATTGATCAAGGGGAAAAAAATTATACAAAATTCACTAGCTGTAACCTCATGGGATGCCGTGGCCCAACATCATTCTGCAAAGGGATGTAACGTAATACAAGGGGTGTGCCCTTAGGAAACATCTGCTAGTGCCATGAAATGTTGAGAAGGGAACAATAAAACCTCAAATGAAAATCGCAACCCAAATGCCACACGTAGGAACATCTGTGTTAAATCTGACAAATTCTGCCGGTCACGGATTGACCTCAGCCATCACTGAAAAACACCCAACTCGATCAGGGAAAAAACAGCCCTGCCTTTGAGATATTAATTCCCTCTTATCGATACAGATCCACGCGTGTATTGAATGTACGATGGAGATTAGATAGCGCCGGGGTCATTTCAGTGCGATTGTTTTGACAATCCTAAAGCACTCTCCGTTTACAATGGCTAGTTACCGTTTACACGCTATAATCAACTCTCATGAGAACCTGGCTTCAGTGATTTCTGCTCTGATGCATATACATGTTGAATTAGATTTTCAGAAGAGAATCATTGTTCTTAGTCATCTTTTAAATACATACTTCTAGTTACATTTGCAGATTTTCTCTGTCCGTTCCCTTCAACTCTCACTTCCTATGAGAAGCTGCAAGGGGACCAGCCTGATGAGTCTGATCTTGGCAGCCTCTTCCATGGCTCTCTGACCGAAGGGGGTCCTTGCAGCCCAGGGGCCCCGGGGAGCAGACTGGCGCCTGGGTTCTGGGCCAGCTGGGCTCCAGGGTTTAAGGCGGCCTCAAGAAGCACAGTAGGTGGAGCTCAGGTGACGCAGTGATACTTGCCTTGGGAGAGATTTGCTGCTGCTATTTTTTTTTTTTTAATCATTTAAAAAAATTTATTTGCAGCATAACAGTATTCATTGTTTTTGTACCACACCCAGTGCTCCATGCAATCCGTGCCCTCTCTAATACCCACCACCTGGTTCCCCCAACCTCCCACCCCCCACCTCTTCAAACCCTTCAGATTGTTTTTCAGAGTCCATAGTCTCTCATTGTTTACCTCCCCTTCCAATTTCCCCCAACTGCCTTCTCCTAACTCCCCATGTCCTCCATGCTATTTGTTATGCTCCACAAATAAGTGAAACCATATGATAATTGCTGCTGCTTTTAACCAGTCTCCTCCACTGACCCTTTCCATGCAGAGAGCTTGCTTCGGAGCTGAAATGCACACAGATTTGAATAATTATGAGGCGAGAGCAATTCTTGGGGGAAGACTTTTGGCCCATCCTGTCAGAAGAGGATAGGCAAGGGCTTCTTTGGAAGCCGCTCTTGGGAGGATTTTAGGGTCATTTGGGGAAAACTACACAAGGGAAAATGGGTTTTCTGACAGCACTTCCTATATCCTTTTCTCTCTCAGGAATGAAAGTTTATACTGTATTTTGATTAATCTGCCACATTATAGATCTGCAAGCTTTGTATCTTTAGGAATGCCTTTTGTTTTAAGCGCATGAGCTCTGGAGTCAGACTGCACAGTCTTACCTGCTGGCACAACCACTGACAAGCTACATAACCTTTTACAGCCGAGTTAGCTTCTCTGCTTACCAGCTGCCACATCTGTTAAATGGGGATACTGATAATAATATCCACCCTACAGGCTTACGGCAAGTACTGGAGGTTACCTGTGCACTGAGTACTAGTAAATACTCAAGAATTAACAGCGATTATTATTTTTTCCCCAAAATTTATAGCAGGCACAGAAAGTATGACAAGAATGAGGGCCAACAAGTGGGAGAATAGTGAGGAAATAGCTTCTAATGTGAACCGTTGGGGTTTCCTTTCTGGACTTTTCTGTATATGACATTTCCACTATCCACCATCTCCATTGTCTCAAGATGAATTAGAGTGGTAGACCATAAAGAGAGAGCAGAGCAGTTAATGTTCCGTCTTGGACTTCCACCATAAGTGTGTGCTGCCAGCTTCAGAAACCTAACATTGATACTGAAACATTCATTTGCAAGAGCTGATTTTGTGAAGAGGGGTGTGAAAAAGGCTCTTAAGAATTGAACATAGGACCCCACAAGAAACAAGGAATCAGGTTTGTGCTGTAACAGCAGATTGCAAGGGAAGACTGGGCCAGACAACAACCTTCTTGGCAAGACTGGGCAAAATTAGGGTGACTGCAACACTTAATGCCCACACAGGTAAAAGATGAGGATGAGGGGTGCCTGGGTGGCTCAGTGGGTTAAAGCCTCTGCCTTCGGCTCAGGTCACGATCCTGGCGTCCTGGGATCGAGCCCCGCATCGGGCTTAGCTCAGCAGGGAGCCTGGTTCCTCCTCTCTCTCTGCCAGCTTCTCTGCCTACTTGTGATCTCTGTCAAATAAATAAATAAAATCTTATAAAAAAAATAAGATAAGGATGAAAGGAAGCATTATTATTTATTATGCTGGGACCAAATGAGTAGGCCAGGCCAGGACTCGGACAGATCAGGGCATGTGGCCACCTAGTCCAGGGCCACTGTGGTGGGAAGGGAGAACAGGAGCTGGGTGAGGGAGGGAACTGAAATCCAGGATACTACGTGGAGGATAGCATGATCAGCGGAAAGAACCCAGCACCATCTCTTTGCCACACTGAAGAGCTGTGGGGACCAGAGAAGACAGGCAGCCCAGCCACCAGCATGAGCATAAACCCCACGCATCACCTGCTTGATGAGCCATGTGGCTCTCTGGGGAGAGCTTCCTGCTACAACTGCCAGAATAACCAGGAGAAGTGATGTCCATTCCTCCCACATACTTTGCTGAGCCACATTTTAGCTACATTATCCACATTTAGACTCCTCTTTATGTACACTCTTTTGCAATGGCCCAGCATATTCAGAAGTTGCCAGGAGCAGAGAGAAAGACGGGTGGGGGTGTCCCCAGCATCCACGTTGGAACCTGCCCCTTGTTAACAACAGAGTCTCGCTGAATTTCTGCAGCAATGGAAAATACCCTCTGGAGAGATGATGGTGGAGGATGGGAAGCTACCAGCCTAAAGACCAGGAGGCTTTGAGATCTACCAGAAGAATCTCGATGTCAGCTTTGTCCAGCTCAAAAGAGTAGTGTAGCTTCATTTAAAAGTAAGGTTTATCTTCCAGATCTAGAGTAGACAAAGGAAAATGGATATACAAAAATAATCATGGCGGGCTTTTAAGTTGCAGATAAGGGCCTTTGGAAGTTAATCTTCCTAGGTAATTTATTATCCCACATAATTTCCCAGAGATGAACATAAAAGTTACATATTGGTGGTTTTACTCTGTTAACAACATTGTGGAAGTCTTATTTGACCTTAAGGGTATTTCTTACTGGCTTCAGATTGTTAGTATTCACTCTTACCCACTCTTGTAGCTATCAAGGACCTTTTGGAAAACATTTCTTAGGGTGAATTATGTATTTATATGTAAAATACCAACAAACATCCTTATGTCCATAACTTTTGGATATTTTCAAACCAGATTATAGTAAGACAATGTATTTTATTCAGCAGATTTGCTTTAATTATGTAGGTGAATAAAAATTACTGCATGCTGGTGCATCTAATGTAAGTTATCTATTATTCACACCACATTTACTTTTAATATTCATGCAGATTCTCTTTGACATAACCTACTGTGTCACAGTTAATCCAATAAAGATAAAATATAGCTCAGCAAAAGACCAGTCGATTCCAGCTTTCTGGTAGTTATTAAAGACTATTTCACACTGGTTCTTTCAATCAATGTATTTGCCCTTGGATATGATGGCACTTCTCTTTGAAGCTTTCAATCCTCCCAGTGGATTCAGAGGAACACTCTGGCCCTTCTTCAGTCTATGGGTCTCAGAGGTAGTTCAAAGAGCACAACAAGCCTTCACAGGTTTATCCTCAAAGGCTGACACTGTCTGTTTGAGGTATGGTGACTTAAAAAGTCATCTCTGGCAAAGCATGTGTTTGCTACCAGTCTATCGAATCAGCCATTTATCAACTTATCTGTATTCACCCAGCGCACCTGCTAACAGCCCAAAGGAGAACACTCACTGTCTCCTGCTGGACTGACTATTGATTTGATTCCCTCCTCTAATTTTATATTGTTTTGCTGCCCTGTGGATGAAGCAACTCCTTTACTGGATGAAATGAACATGGAACCCATGAACTGATGGCCTTTGGTTGTTGTTTTCAAGAGCCCAGAGGGGAACAGACTCTTCACAGGTTGAGGACAGCTTGGCTGGCAGAGTGGCTTTCCTGTCCCAGCATGCCTTGCATTTCACTGTAGGGGCCCTGCTAGGAAACTGCAGGGAGATCACTAGGAACTCGCAACATCATCTTCAGAAGTTGCAGATACCCAGTGCTCACCAGTACATGCAAATAGAACCCTGGATTGAAGACAGGGTACCCCAACTCACTCTCAGTCTAATCATCTCCCCTTAACCATCTCCATGCTCCAAGAAAATCCTCCTTTATTCTTTGTAGTCCTGAGCACATGATTCCAGCTGAAAAATTTCCTTTCCCACTTCTCTGTCATTATTGGTTTTTAATTAAAATGAGACTACCTCACTGCATCATGAAAATTATTATAGTTCTTCATCAGTTAATCTCTGGTGTGGTCATATAATTTGATTAACATTAGAGGTAATGCTTCAACTATAGAAAACACTATTTTAATGAATTCTTCTGGAAAGGACAAAGACAAGGTTAATATTTTTTTTCCAAACAACATTATGTATTTTAAGTAGAGTAGCTGCTATGTAGAGATGGCAATAGTTCTATTATTGTAGAGTAAGTTGTAATGCGAGGTGGACCGAAGATTATTGTTTGTTCCTGATTCCCTCTCCACTTCTAAAACAAGTCATTCTCTCTCTGTCTGTGTTAGCATGTTATACGGATGTTGAAATTCACCAAGATTCTATCCACAGTACTCTTTTCGTCTTGCTTTGTACACGTTTGCTGGGTGATCTGATTTAGTCGTAGCTCCAATTATTACCTAATTGCAGAAACCCACCCCACCAAAAACGTATTTCCAGCTTTGAGTTCTCTGGTTAGCACCAACCCTTCTTTCTGATAAATGTTCCCATTTAGATAGGTTGCAGGCAACTTAATCTCAATGTACTCAATACTCAACCCATTACCTTTATATATAACTTTTCCTGAATTCTTTGTTAGTAGTATTGGCTAAGAACCATGTCCCTCATTACTGGAGTCAACACTCCAAGTAGCATCCATTAAATCTTTTCTTTTTCTCTTTCTTTCCTTCTTTCTTTCTTTCTTTCTTCTTTTTTTTTTTTTTTACCTCTACCACCCTCCTGTACTATTCTTGTCACAGGTCCATCTCAGGGTCCTGTCATCTCTGGACCTAACCACTTTAATAAACTCCAGATTCACCCATCTACTTTATGATTATTAGTGTATTTGTTTAAAGTAAAACATAACCATGTTGTTCTCACCTAACTTCTTTATAAAAAAAGCAATTAAAAAACTTAATTGTTTGCCTAAATTGTTTTACTGACTCCTGTTTGCCATCAGGATAAAGTTCAAAATTACCTAGCAATGCATAGCAAACTAGTTAATTCATAGAGTGAATCCTCAGTTCTTTACAGTGAGTATTGGTGGTTTCAGTGGTAAGAGGCAGATGGAAGCCATCCCCACAATCCCTCTATCAGGTGGCATGCGCCAATCAAAATCAGTCTCAGGTCAAACTCTGCCAGACTCACAATCTCAAAGAACAAAATTCAAAGACTTACACTATCAGATAGTTTGTAGTAAAGCTATAGTCATCAGTAGTGTAAGGATAGAGAACTAGACCAATGGGACAAGTAGTCCAAACATAAACTCACATATACACAGCCACTGACTTACTGCGGTTTGACACCACGGAGCAAAGGAGAAAGGACAATCTTATCAATAAACAGTGCTGGGTCAGTTGGATATCCAGACCCCCCCCCCAAAAAAAGTAATTATTCATCTGTCCTTCATACCATACCCTAAACTGGTTGACGAGGAAAATAATTTAAAGGTAAAACATAAAAAAATGAAAGCCCCTGGAAGAGAGATTCCAAGTGTGAGATGCATTTGCTGTGTTGTTTCCAGTTCTGAGATGGAGGGGGCCATGTACAAGGACTAAAGAGAGACCTTGAGGGGCTAAAGGCAGCTTCCAGATGATAGCCAAGAAGGGAACAGGGACTTTAATCTTACGATGACAGTAAGCCAACTTCTCCCAACTACAAGAATGAGCTCAGAAGCAATTCTTTCCCAAAGCCTCTGGATAAGATCCCCGGTCCCCTGATACTTCGATTTCAGCCTTGTGAGACCCAGAGCAGGGGAACTAGTTGAGGCCACACAGACTCTGACCTACAGAAGTGGGAAATAGTAAATTTGTTTTCCTTTAAGCTGCTTAATTTGTGGTAATTTGTTACAGCAGCAATAGAAAACTGATTTACTCATTAAGAAGGAAATGGAGACATAAGTGATGATATATACTTAGGATGGAGTATAGTAGAGGAGGGGGTCAGTAAACTATGACCTTGCTTCTGTAAATAAAGTTTAACTGGAACAGAGCCAGGTCTGTTTCTGGATTATCTAGGGCTGTATTTATTCTACAGAGTTGGGTAATTTTGACAGAGTCTTTATGGCAGTCAAAACGAAAACTATTTACTATCTGGCTCTGTAAAGAAAAAGTTTGCTGAACCCCTGTAACAGAGGAACCAAACATAACAAGCTACATACAATAATGAGGATGAATATCACAAACATAATGGTGAATGACACCAGAAATATGAGGACTTACTGCACAATTTTGTTTTCTAAAGTTTACAAGAGGCAAAAACCAACATTGCTTAACAGGAGTCAGGATGCTAATTGCCTTCGAGAAGGGGGAAGGGAGGGTAGTGATTTAGATGTGGGTGTGAAGAGGCTTCAGGGATGCTGGTAATGTGTGCTTTTTTGGTCTGGATGGTGGTTAAATGGCTTTCTCAAAAATCCATGAAACATGATTTCCTCGCTTTTTACGTAGGCCATTTGCTTCCACAAAAACCTTTAAAACAGTTTGACTTCATCCAGACATTTAAAAAATATATATAGCTATTGAGGTCCTTAGTAACAGTGAAATAAAACTCAAAATAACTTGTGTTTAGAATGTCCTCTGGAGTCCATGCAAAGACTTCCACTGGTTTCTAATGTCTTGGACCAGTAGCATTTGACGTCACCTGGGAGTCTGTTAGAAATGCAGACTCTTGGCCCCATCTTAGATCTGATGAATTAGAAACTATATTTTAATAAGATCCCAGCTAATTCCTTTAGACAGAGTTTGAGAAGTAGTGCCTCTATAAATTTGCTATTTCATTGCTGCTTATCTTTCGCAAAACATATTTCTACACAGTCGAAAGTACAGTTCTAGGCAACTCATGCTTCCCAAACTTCTCACACACATCTGGGCAGGACTGCTCTGAAGCAAACATGGCTTCCCCATGCCTCTTGGGTTAGAGCTCTCTGGTTCTGCACTACTCAGGCATCAGAAGACACAGGTACCCACACACATTTCCCTCATTTGCATCTAGATAGGCAAATGGACCTCAGAGTCATCTTTTTTATAATAATAAAGGGAACAAACCTGAGAAATTTATTGGTAATAAATATGCCAGCCTCCTTCTGTGTCACCTTATAGTCCAGACCCCAGGGGGAATATAAACATACTCTTGGATTTTTATAATCTCAAAGGGTTTTTCATCTTCAGAGAGTTGAATAGAATGAGAAAAGCTGTCTCTAGGACAGTGAGATCTTCATCATGTAGGAAGTAAAGTAATCTTTCTTCTTTAGAAAACTGAAGAAAGGTCATGTATCACAAAATTAGATGTGGAAAAAAATAATGTACTGTTTCAACATTAGAGGAGAAGAATGGAGAAATGACCCTTCCTGGAGAATAGTTCTTACGTGAATAACTCAGAGATTGAAAGTTAGAAAATATGTATTAGAGATTTCTAGATAATTGTCCTGTGATTTGAATGTTCCTGGTATTTCTTTCTCACATATAATGTGACTTTCAAATGGCCACTATGTTGCATATCTTTGCTGTTTGTTTTTCCTTCCAACTGTGAAAAGTCATGTGTTCCTGGAAAAATCAAGACCACCCAATGGTGAAAAATTTGAAAGCACTGACTGTGGTTGAGGGAAGAGAGATTTTGAAGGACAGTATGGAACCCTGCTCTATAAAATAATGTAATATGTCATAAAACCAGTAACTCTACTGTCGCAGAGGACCAGTAAGCAGCCAAATGTGGGACATTGGTCTGTGTGGTAGAATGGCCAAAATAAGTATTCTTTTTAAATTTTATAGTACTGTATTTGGGAAATATAAACATCTCAATTTTTCCAGATCTTCAGTAAAGACATTGAATGAGCGAGTAAGTGAATGAATAAGAAAATGCATGTGGGCATATTCTGAAAATCGGTGCAAGGAACTGACTTCCATATTAGGGTCAAGTGATGAGAAAAGGTTTGGGATACAGGGGCAGGTGAGACCCATAACCTAAACCACAGTGAGTCCAGGCATAAAGCTTCGTGTGCCTGCAAGAGCCTGAGGGGACAGAAGACTATAAGGTTCTCTGGGAGTTTACGGAAGTTTTATGGAGGACAATGGGCTTTCCAAGGCCTGTGGTCTTGGGGACTAAGCCACACCTAGAAGTTAGAAAGCAGAGTGATTCCTGTTGATGTGTGTTCCCTCAACTGAAAAGACAAACATGAAAGTAGCTGCTCAAAATATTGTATAGGTCATATCACAGGGTATGAAATTATCTTGCAGTGGCTGGGGTGGGTTTTCTTGTGTATATATGAATAATAGACAATTATGTCTCATATTCTGTCCCATTCAAGAAGAAGAAAATATTGAATATATTTAATGTGAAAATTGGAATGTATTTACTTGCCAGTTATTAAAATCATTATTATTAAAAAGAAAAGGAGAGTATTTTAATATGGTTCATCATTTACGTTATGTTGTTATATACTGTAAATACTCAACAGAAAGCTAGTATAATGTAAACATGAGTGCTGGTCTTACTCCCAAGGGGCAGTCAGTTGTTATAAACAGGAATCCACACTTCAGAGGTGATCCTCTAACATTATATAACAAAGGCCACACTTCGGGAGGTAAGTATTAAAGTCATAGTTTTTATCCTTATGCCCTTATTTGTTAACTGGCATAATGGATATTAGAAATAAGTGCTTTTTGGAGAAACTGGCAACTTCTAGTCAGCATACTGGGTATTAGAAATGGGCTCTCATTGGTGAAATGAATGCTAATTAAGATGCAGGGACTGGCTAAAGTATTTAGGAGTCCCTGAAAGGATAGAGAGTTAGGGCTTCTTCAGGTTTACAGAGCAGGGTGTATGAGCTTAGTGTCAGCTTGCTAAGGGAGGTTTGTTTACGGAGGACCTGAACCACTTTGCTGACGTGCATTTGTTCAATACTTGTGTGCATGTATGGCAGTGTTTTGACTGAGATTTGGTTTGAGGATGATGAGGAGGAAGTGCCTGTCACCTTCCTTTAGCATTTTGGCAGCTGCCATCTTTCAGAAACTAAGAGCTTTTCATATCTAAGAGCTGTTC
This sequence comes from Enhydra lutris kenyoni, assembly GCF_002288905.1. Classification (NCBI taxonomy): domain Eukaryota; kingdom Metazoa; phylum Chordata; class Mammalia; order Carnivora; family Mustelidae; genus Enhydra; species Enhydra lutris. The sequence goes on along the minus strand of NW_019154658.1, from coordinate 2,263 downwards.
ATGACCAACTTGCTAAAGTCAGTTTTCTTTTCTTTTTTAAAATTTTATTTATTTATTTGACAGATAGAGAGCTGAAGCAGAGGGAGCAGAAGGTAGAAGGAGAGGGAGAAGCAGAGGGAGCCCGGTATGGGGCTGGCTCCCAGGAGCCTGGGATAATGACGTAAGCCAAAGGCAGATGCTTAATGAACTGAGTCACGTAGATGCCCCGAAAGTCAGTTCTCAATAATTTGTTAAAACTTTATTTATTATGCGTTTTTTATTTTGGTCAGTATTCTTTCACTAGTGTATTTATATCTGCAGGGATAAAAGTGTTCAGGCATTGGAGCTGGGGGCCATGACTGACGTCCATTTTTGGCAATTCCCTGGGTGACAATAGCTATCATTTCCCAATTTGGTTTCCTGATGCACTTCTGCCTACTTAGGCCTATCCCATTAGTCTCCATCTGTGGGGATATGAAGATTAACCTTGCTCAGTGTTATTTTGGAGATTTGAATTGGAGATCAATTTCCTTTAGGGAAGAGACTATCAATCAATGTCAACCCTTTATTTATTCAACACCCACTATATGCACAGTATAGTTCTAAGTCCTTGGAGAATTATCAAAATTTTTATGTATTATAGACCATGATCTCCAGAACTCATGATCTACAGGGGCATAGAAGAAGGGTGTATTTTATTTCAGTATCTGAAAATAACCTTCAGTGACAGCTGTCTATAGATTCACTGCTTAGGGCTCTAATTTGTGGTGGGCCCATGTCCTTTAACATTTCACTGTTTTTCTTTCATTCCTTTGTCCCTCCTTCCTTTCTTTTTTCTGTCTGTCTTTTCCTTGTTTCTTTCATTTTACCATTTCTTCCTCTGTTGCTTGCTCCTTTTCTTCCCCACACCTTCCTTTCTTTCCCTCCTTCTTCCCCACTTCCATCTTATTCTTCTTCTTCTTTTTTTTTTTTTTTTTGCCTGAATAGTTTGAACATTTCCCTCCAAGATAATAAAGCTTTTAATCTACTGTTTTGTTCTCCTTGTCTTCCTATTCTGAAATTTAAGTGGCTTCATTTAAAAACAAGTGCTCTCTCCTTTCCCAGAATGTGAAAATAGGATGCCGGATGTGAGTATTTCCTTTTGAAGGCCATTGTAAGGGCAACTGGCCCTCTGCTTTCACTGAACCTATTTCCTAATAGCCTAGATTCATCTGAACTCTCCTACTCATGGAAGCGTTTGTCTTCATCTNGTTTGTCTTCATCTTGCTACTTGAGGAGGTTTGAATCTTTGTTCTGCCACATTCTGTCTCTGGCACTGGGCAACGTGTCTATATTTTCTCAACTTCAATTTCTATATCCACAAAGTAGAACACAAAATGTTTACAAAATAATACACAGAGTATCCTCTCCAACTTTGGTTATGATCATAAATTTTTACCCTAATTCTTGGTTTCTGATCCTACTGGAGCTTGGACCTTCCTTTCCACTGCACTATTTGGACTTGCTTGTGTTTGTCCATCAGGTATCAGACCCAGGCGTGTTTCCTGACTTCAGCACCCCTGTTTCCATCAGAGCACCTCAGCTCCCTTCCTACATCCACATCCACATCCATCCACACACACAGTACCACACACAATACACGTGCATGCGTGCGCGCGCGCACACACACACACACACACACACACACACACACACGGTGTTGGAGTGCACACAGAGGTTCCTGGCCCTTCCCTTAAACTACACCTGCATACTTGGCAGCCTTGTATGCTAGGAGGATTCATTTTAATTAGGAATATTAATAATTTTTCCTTTATTTTCTCTCAATAATTATGAATTTATATAATTCCCTTCCCAGGATATATTTAAGCTCCAGATTGATATCTACCTATGTGGAAAGATTTGAAGTCCTAGTCATCAAAGTGCTTAAGAGTTTAAGGCCTGGAGTCAGAAAGACTGGCTTCAAATCCTGGCTTTGCTATTTGGTAGCTGTGTGAATTTTGGCAAGTGTTTTAACAGTTTTAGGCCTTTGTTCCATCCCCACCTATTTATCTAAAGACGGCAGGTTCATGCAGTGGAAGGAGCGTGGTCTGGGGCAGCAGAGACATAGTTTCAAATCTTGTTTCTACCATTTATGGAATGAAAATTTTTGAGAAAAATCTCTTTCTGCTTCTGTTTCTCATGTATAAAGAGAGAGAATGATGTACAGTGAAGGACTGTAGTAGAGATGAAATGAGGTTGTCTCTTTTTCAGGGCATCTTGGAGATGATCAGCTGTTTCAGGATGA
>NW_019154657.1:12989-14245 GCF_002288905.1 Enhydra lutris kenyoni | reverse complement strand
GGGAGGGCAGTGGGGCGACAGAATGAGGGAATGGTTAAAAAAAAAAAAGAAAAATCCTGTTTAGATAATGGGATTACATGGTTTTACATTGGGGAGTTTGTAATTCAAGATAAGAGCCCGTGTGTAACAAACAGTATCTGCAAAACCTGATAGAGAATAAAAAATGTTTCAACAAATTAAGGTTTGCTGGAGATCCAGGGCTAAAAGGTAAGATCCCACTTTCAGTCTCTAGAACAAATATATCCGTTTGATTCTTTTCATTGATACAGTCTCCCCTTAACTATTAAACAGACAAAACCATAACCCAACATTATCCTTATATCAGTCTTTTTCTTTAAGCACTGGTTTCCCATAAACACTTGGCATTATGCATGCGACTAATGAAGACTGTGTTGATTCCAGTTAGGTTAATTTGCTTTATTTCTTGCCCTCAATTAAGGAACTTGGGTCTACCTTTCATTCCTATGTACCAGTGTCAAGCTGGGAGAAATTTTACCCAGTTTGAGGATCCTGCAGTTTTCCATTTGTCCTAGCTACTAAGATACACTGCAACTTGGAACATCTTAGTGGTGCCTTGGTCATTTTTTAAAAAGATTTTATTTATTTATTTAACAGAGATCACAAGTAGGCAGAGAGGCAGGCGGGGTGGGGGTGAGCAGCCTCCCCACCAAGCAGGGAGCCCAATGTGGGGCTCGATCCCAGGACCCTGAGACCATGACCCAAGCCGAAGGCAGAAGCTTTAACCCACTGAGCCACCCAGGCACCCCGACAAATGTCTTTTGATATACACCAGTACCTTACGTCATTTTGAATGGGAAAAATAGTCTGAAGTGATTCAATACGATGTATGTTTGGAAAAGAAACACCTAAGTAACCCAGTGATTCCCAGGGTACATATGTCATGCAATTTTTAAAATTTTTTAATTTTATTTTATTTTTGCGGAGCTATGTGGAACATCTCTGGGGCTACACATCATTTACAAGCCATGGATGGGTCTTACTGGGCTGGTCCGTACTGCCTGTAGTGAACCACGTGTGGGAGAGATGCTGGAGGAAACGTTGCAGGTTTCCTTACATCCTTTCTACTGCAAGAGGGCTTGGGGGGTGAGGTGGGGGTGTGTGTAGAGAGATGGTAGAAGAAAGGTACTGGTGAAAATAACAGCTCAGGGATTGAGGGAGAAGTTGTAAGTGGCCCAATACTTAGTGTATTTGTTGTGTGAGGGAACTACAGGGGAGAAGCGATGGTGGTGAGACTG
>NW_019154657.1:0-12697 GCF_002288905.1 Enhydra lutris kenyoni | reverse complement strand
CAGGGACTCCCACATGGGGCTCCATCCCAGGACCCTGGGATTATGACCTGAGCTGAAGGCAGATGCTTAACCAACACTCAACCAAATTAGGTGCCCCTAACTAGCTTCTTTCTAAAGGGCCAAGGAGACTCAATAACATTTTGTTTCCTCTTCAAAACATACTGCCTAATGCCCATAAGCACACTGATAACTCCTAGCTTCTAGCCTGTGTCCAGCCTCTATGGGCAGTTCCAGTACCACAGATGAACTGTGTGCTGCTCATATTCAGTTATCATTTATCCCCTGAACACTTTTATGCCTGTAGGACTTGTAATTAAATTATTATTTAATTAAGCACATAAAACCCACTTGAATTTTTATATTCCCAATACTAGTATATTCACAGTCAAGTGCAGAATAGAATATGAAAAGCATGTAGAATATCCTTCTTGCATTCTCTTTATGATTCCAAGTAGTATTTGTGTATAACTTTTGTGTTTGTTTTGGATTGAAGTAGTACTCATTTTTAGAAGTTAAATCTTTGATTCTTCACCAAAATATTTCTTGTGGCTTGGCTTGCTGTAATTTGGGTGCTGTGTCCTGCTTTTTCAGGTGTTTTTATGATACATGCATCTTTGGATGAAGTAAAGGTTATCACTGTATGGTGATTGTTAGTATATATAGTACAAATATCCCCAAGTTGCCCTTGGTGTTTTCCCACCTTCTCCTTGGTGGTTCCCAGAGATCTACAACACATCTGATGGCATAACTCTAGCATGTTTCTCTTTGTCTAATAAGCTCTATTCTAGTTCTAATGACTATGTACCTAGGATTTTTTGTTTCCATTTTCCGGTTCTCTGATCCCTTCATATACTAGAAATTTCCAGAACATAGTCCTATACAGTTCTTCTTGTCTCTGTACCTAAACCCTCTACTTTGGGACCTGGACCAGCAGTATAAATTAATTTCCATTAGTGTTCTTCAGTTTTGAAGGATTAATTTACTACTGTTTTTATTAAAAAATGTTAAGGGAAATAGAGTAGAAACACATTTTTATTTTATTTTGTTTCATTGTTTAAAACTGCAGGTGGTTGGGAGAAGCTGATTCATATTCTGTTAGCCAGATGTTCAGTTTTTATCAAAAGACTTTCTGGTATTTGGAGGTTGTTTTACATAACCCAGTGAATGACACAATACATAATAGTTGCATATTTTGTGTCTCCTCATAGACACATAGTATAGATTCTGTAGCAATTTTTTGCAATCTAAAACCTCTGTAATTCTTATAAAATCAAAAATTATTTTTTTGCACTTCTGGAAACTTCTTTGATAATGGCTGTCTGTCTTGACCGTACTTCTTATTTATGCTCCATATTACATTTTATATTTTTTGTGACAGTTAAAGGTAAATCATATTATCAATAATTACAAATAGGTGCTTAGTTGATCAACAAACATGATTAGGGCTTAAGATATGTTATGACATGGGTGCCTCGGTGGCTCAGTGGCTTAAAGCCTCCCTCTTCGGCTTGGGTCATGGTCTTGGGGTCCTGGGATGGAGCCCTGCATCGGGCTCTCTGCTCAGTGGGGAGCCTGCTTCCCCCCGCCCTGCTCTCTGCCTGCCTCTCTGCCTACTTGTGATCTCTGTCAAATAAATAAATAAATAAAATCTTAAAAAAAAAAAAGATATGTTATGACCTACCTTTACTCTCTTCTAAGGGGAAAAAAAAGTCTTTAACTGTGATATTTAAGGAAGGGCCATGCCATCCACTTAGCATTGCTTCACTAACTGGTACTAATTCCTTATTCACATCTTAGTATTATCCTGAACGTTGGTGGATGACCTAGGCTGATGTTCCCCAACAGAGAAAGATAAGCAGTGAGTCAGCTTTTCCCTAAAGGAAATAATGAGGTCGTTGTTCTGTGAGTTGCTCAGTGCTTTTGAGTAGAACTCCAGACTGTCTGATCCAAAGTAAAATGATGACAGTCATTTTTTTTTTACAGCAATCTTGAGATTAATTACTGCTGTTCTTGAAAAGTGTATGTGCTTTTTGCCAATTATTATAAGTACCCAGAAGAATAAATGCATCATTACTGAAGAACACTAAAGGGTCTAATAATACCTAAGACCCAGCCTGGCACTCTCACCGCGCTGTGCACAATAACCTGTGTGCCCTCGTTCATATGAGTTTCCATTTTTTACTCTCACTGATAGCACAACTCTCCACATTGTCTGCAGTGCTCTGGCACTGATTCGCACAATTCTTGGCCTAAGCAAGGACATGTAAATGCAGGCCTTAAAGCACAAAGCCAGTGACTTTTGTGCAATTGAAAATTGCTGTATCTGGGAAACATCTTCCTTATATTCCAACAGTTTGAAGTGAAAATAACCTGTTCTTGTGTTTGCAGAACAAAAAAGGTGTAAATTATTCAAAAACCCCAGATCCACTTGATGGTATTCTATAGCCCAGGATTCTGGAAATTTTGTTTGTAAACATTGAAAGTTCTGGACGCTTGAAAAATAACTTACCGATTCTCAAACCAGGGTGTGATGAAACTTCAGGCTCAAGTTCAGACTAACGTTCATGATTTCAGCAGAGTCTGGAAAGAGAACTGTGGGATTAGCCACAGGGAAAAACAGGAGGGGAGAAATAATCCCTTTGAAATATAATTAATCTCCTTTTCATGCCAAGCTGTTGATGAGGATGCCTAGGGGTTGGGGAGGAGAATGAGAGCTCTGGAAAAGAAATGTCGAAGGTTTCTCAGGGCTTGTCTTCAGCGACTTGTATTTCTGGTAGAGTGGGTTTCTTTTCCAGTTCATTGAAGGAATGCGTAGGTTTCTGTGATTGTGTGTCTTAAGGTGTTCCTGGGACCCTTGGTAACTACTTCTAAGGAAGACTATAGAAGATCCAAACCACGTCGGTATTACATTAATGCATCTGAGCATAAGAATACTGAGAACTACTAAAGAAAATATTCTGTGTTGCTAGCTCAACAGAGAGTACACTTGGCGGTTTTTGAACTAAGACTGCTTTAAAGAGAAGCACTGAGAACATCTGGTTAGAAAATTAAAACCTAAAAGTCCCCGACTGTTCCATGCATACTTGAAAAGAATATATGTTCTGATGTTGAGTCTAATGTTCTATAAATGGCAAATAGCTCCAGTGGGTTGACGTTAATACATAAATTATCACCTTCTTATCCTTTGTGCTATTGTGGTCATATAATTCATTTCTACATACCCCCAGGCCTAGTATTATGTAGTTGTTAGGTTAATTTTAACTTATTTTATTATTTTTTTCTGATTCCAAGGTTTTGTTTTATTTTATTTTTATTTATTTATTTTTTGATTAATGTATAATGCATTATTTGTTCAGGGATACAGGCCTGTGATTTTTCAGTCTTATACAATTCATAGCACTCCCCATAGCACATACCCTCCCCAGTGTCTATCACCCAGCCACCCCATCCCTCCCACCCCCTCTCCTCCAGCAACCTTCAGTTTGTTTCCTGAGACCAAGAGTCTCTTAAGGTTTGTCTCCCTCTCTGGTTTCGTCTTGTTTCATTTTTCCGTCCCTTCCCCTATGATCCCGTCTTGTTTCTCAAATTCCTCAAATCAGTGAGATTACATGATAATTGTCTTTCTCTGATCTACTTATTTCACTCAGCATAATACCCTCTGGTTCTATCCACATCATTGCAAATGGCAAGATCTCAGGGGTTTTCTGTGGCTGCATAATATCTCATTATATATATGTACCACATCTTCTTTGTCCATTCGTTCGTTGAGGGACATCTAGGTTCTTTCCATGGTTTGGCTATCATGGATGTTGCTGCTGTAAACATTCAGGTACATGTGCCCCTTCAGATGACTACATTTGTATCTTTAGGGTAAATACCCAGTAGTGCAATTGCTGGTTCCTGGGTAGCTCTATTTTCAACTTTTTGAGGAAACTCCATGCTGTTTTCCAGTGTTAGGTTTGTTTTAAAAAGTCAGTAGCGTTTAAAGAGATTTTCTTTAAAGTCTTTCATAGTTATCAGTGTTTTATTCATTCTAGTGTTCTTCATTTATTACTGTAAAACTTAATTTCAAACCAATGTTCTTTTCCTCTGGAATAATAAAAAAGTCTTCACTCTTGTACCACAGGTTATTTTTCAGTTTTCACATGTCTTTATTTAATGCATTTGTTTCCTTTCTAATGTGTTCATTTTCAATGACAGTTTTTGCCAGCCTTGCCTTCCTGATGGACAGGCCTTTTGCTTCTTTCAGCACTTTGGAGGTTTAATTCTACCTTCTTTCCTCAGACACAATGTTTAAGATTGTTTCACTGTATCTCATGTATTTTTTTTTCCATTGAATCTGATATCTTTTTCTCTCTTTATGGCTATTCTCAAGGTGTTGACTTATTTTTGGAATTTGATTATACTGTGTAGGTAAAATTTTTTGTCTGTGTGTATGTGTGTGTGTTTCTTTGTTTTTTGCATTTTTTCCTGCTTGGAAAGATGTGAGCTGCTTGGCTATGTGTGGATTGACATCTTGTATTAAGTTTTCATCTGTTCAGGTTCTCTCTTCTGCCATTTTTTTTTTTTTTTGACACTTCATTACCCCATGCTAGACTGACACCTTGTAGAGCTTGGACATTCTTTTTCATTTTTAGTACTCTTTTTCCCCCCATTATGTTTCAGTTCAGATAATGTCTGTTGATATGTTCTTGAAGTTCATTTCTTTTCTCTTTTCTAACAGAATTATATGCCCATTGAATGAATTCTTAATCACTGATGATAATTGCATATCTAGGTTTTCTTTTTTTTTTTTAATTTCTATTATTTCAATCCTGAGTAAACCTCCCAGCCATTCACATATGTCATCCAATTTTTTCACTAGTTATTTGAAAGTTCTGATCTAATCGTTCTAAAAATGGGCCATCTCTGAATTTGCTTGTGTTGACAACTTATTCAACAGTAAATTACATTGTCTTGCTTTTTTTCATGTTTGGGATTTTTGCTTGTGTGTTGGACATAATGTGTAAAAAAACAAAAATAGTATAGGGGAGGTAAATGATACTTATTCTCCGAATCTTCTTCTTACTCTTGTAGGCCACTAGAGTGAGTATTTGAGTCAATTTATGCTGTAATTTAGCTGAGTCTAGATATTGTTTTTGCTTCAGTTATATATAGTTAACACAATCAGTTTATTTTGGAAGGTGGGATCATAAGCTGCCTTTGTTCAGTCTCAATGCCAGCCATTAGCCCACTGAGGAGAACCTGAGGGCTGGAAGTTTGGTCTCAAGTTTTCTGCCCTTTCTTCTTACTCTGATGGGCCCCCTATGCCTATACCTTAAAGATGTCCATTCCAGTTCTGTTCCTTCTTTAGTGGTAGATGGTGCTTTAGTTGACTCTAAAGTGAGCTCCCAAACCTGCCTCTCCCTAGTAATCTGGGAACTTCCTAGGTGGCTGTGCTAATGACATGACAAACACCAAACAGAAGAAATAAATGTGTATTAGTCTTCACACCAGCAGAGATTCTTGAAGAAGCAGGGGTTTCACCAGCCTGAAGTTGGTGGGGACAGGTGCTTGGAGGAAAGGCAGGAGTACAGCAGTGAAATTATTTATGTAAGAATCAGGAGACGATTGCATTTCATATGAGTGCTCAACCACTTAGGTGGGTTTGAACCCTAACTGATGCTTGCCAAAAAAAGGGAACTTCTCTAAGTTGATCACAACATGCCATAAAGACTGCTTCTTGATTCAACATATATGGGGTATTTGAGGCATCAGTTAGAGATGGGAGGAACTGGGGACAGGTGAGTGAGGGCCCTTGTTGGACCATCCCTGGTTCCAAAGGAACTCATGCAAACAGTAGTCATTCAAACATCACAAACTCATAGGCTCTTCTCCTTCCAGATGGCCTCACACAGTGGAGTCTGGAGTATTTTGGAATTACTGCCCTGTCCTCAGAAGAAGTTGTTTGTTTCATTCTCAGAGGAGGTTTTTCTCACTTACCTGTTATCCCCTGGCTAGGGAAATTGGCTTGGCTTTCTTCTTCCCCCCTCAGACCATATCATGTCTGGTGTGCCTTTGCCTTCAAAGGAGTCTTTCTCTTTTTTGTCTTCTCACCATTTTCTTTCTTTCTTTCTTCCTTTGGATCTTCAACAAAGCCTATGAAAAAGGGTTGGAAGTTGCCAAATTCTCTTTGTATCTTGGGCACCCAAGGATTTGGGGGCTCACACCCAACCTTTTCAGATTCATGGGGAATCTGGTCATATTTCCCACATCGGTGGTGGTTCCTTCCTTCCTTCATTCTCTGCCAGAAAAGAAAGCAGCTTGTGATGGTAACCTATTGGATTTTAGTTTATTAGGTTACTTTGCAACATCAGCTCTTGGATGGGCTTAAAGTAAGCATGATGTAGATAATTCATCTTGTTCTCATTGCTAATGTCAGAGAGTTTTTATTTTTCTCTTGAGACTTCTTGTGTATGGATCCCACTTTTTCTGAAAGCCCTTTAATTTTTGTTAAAAGCTGTACGTGATAGAAAATACACTATGGTGATTCTGGATTCTTTAGTATATTTTCTGTACTTAATTGATGTAATCTTTCTTCCTTTTGGTATGTGGTTGCTGGTGCTTTATTCCTTAAATTCTTAGTTTTCATTTTTTTTGCTTGGCTTCTCAAGAATTGTCCCTGTGTTTGCATATTATTAGGTTCAGCCAGTTATGTGGGTAGAAGTTATGTCTCAGCCCCTTGGGCCCAGAGGGCTTCTCTCTTCTACCTTTGGATCTGAGTGGTTTAGACAGGTATACTCAGCAGAGTTCAGCCTATACTTAAATCTTTCTTGGCTTTTAGTTTCTGCTGAGCTCTCCCTGATCTTCCTTGGACACATGCAGAGTTTCCCAGCAATGTTGGTGAGAGGGAGTTACTTGGCCTTAAACTGGTGGATCACATGTTACTTGCCTCACTTCGGATAGTGATTCCATGGCAGAGATGCAGGATCCCCCCGCCTTTTTTTCCCTAGTGAGTTTGCTGTTTATATTAACATGAAGCCATGGCTTTTGCCTTCCACTTGAAATGAATTTTTTTCTCCTCTGGTAGTAACGCTACTGATTTTTCTGTTATATTAGTGGTTTCTGAGAGCATACAAACAGGTTTTTGCCTGTTGACATCTGATATTATAGATTAGTTCTGTCTGCACTTGAACTTATCTAAACAGAAACATGGAATATTTTGTATCTGAATTCATTCATTTTGTTACATGTAATAGTGTTTCATTATTTCTCCTTCCTGTAGAATATTGTGTTGTATGGAGACACCCCATATTATTTATCCATTCTCTCAGTAAGGATTACTGATATTTGCGGTTGAACATTCTTTCAGTATACATAGTTTTGTTGTTAACTCCAGAAGAACATTGCTGGGCTATAACTGTAGTAAATACCATCAAAGTTTTCTAAAAGAGTTGTACCCTTAGAAGGGGCACCTGGGTGGCTCCGTCAGTTAATCAACTGTCTTTTGCTGAGGTCATGATCTCAGGGTCCTGGGATCGAGCCCTGCATCAGGCTCCTTGCTCAGAGGGAAGCCTGCTTCTTTCTCCCTCTGCCTGCCGCTCCCCCTTCTTATCATGCTCTCTTTCTCTCAAATAAATAAATAAAATATTTTTAAAAAATAGTTGTACCAATACACACCCTCTCCAGCAGTGTATGGGATCCCCACTTGTTCCACAGACTCTCCAACACTGTGTGTATCACCTGCCTTTTCTCAGGATAACCATGTTGATGTGTTTGAAGGGGGTATCTTATCAAGGTTGAGTCTGCATTTCTCTGATGACTGAAAATCCTGATGTTTTCTTTAGTTATTTGGATATCTCCTTTTATGAAGTACTATTTCTAGTCTCTTGTTCCTTTTTTTGCTAAAGTGTAGTCTTTTTCTTTTTGATTCGGAAGTCTTTGTATATTTCACAAATCCTTTGTCATGGCCACTGGTCCGATTCCCTTGGGAAACAGGAACACACAGGAAGATAGAGACAGGCACACAGGAAGTTTATGGTAATCGCAGGATCAAAACACTTTGCGGAAGGAAGGAGGCAGGACTGGGAGAGGAGGAAAGTGTGTTATGATGAAATCACAGCAAAGACTCTTCAGAATATTAACACATTGAAATATGAGGGCAAAGACTGGACGTCTCTGTATCAAGTCGTTAAACGCATGGTACGTCCAGGAAGAGGTCTGACCAAAGAAAAGTTTGCTGTCTTCACTGAGGGCAGTTGCCATTGGAGAAGACAGGTCGACAATGCCAACTCTTCCAGGAGTTGGTGAAATGAATGCTGGTGGCCAGCACATGGTAGAATCTAGTACATTCAGAAATATGTATTGCATGGGGCACCTGGGTGGCTCAGTGGGTTAAAGCCTCTGCCTTCAGCTTAGGTCAGGATCCCAGGGTCCTGGGATCAAGCCCCATGTCAGGCTCTCTGCTCAGCGGGGAGCCTGCTTCCCCTCTCTCTCTGCCTACTTGTGATCTCTCTCTCTGTCAAATAAATAAATAAAATATTTTTAAAAATAGGTATTGCAAATATTTATTCTCACTCTGTGGTCTGCATTACCCTTTCTTCTTGGTATCTTTTGATAAGTAGGAATTCTTAATTTTAATGTGGTTGGTTTTATCAATCTTTGCCTTTGTGATAGCATGATCGTTAGGGATTTCACTTATAAAACCTGTACACTATAACACTGTGAATAATTTTCCTGTGCTTCGTTCCAGAAACTTTCCTATTCACTGTTCATTTTTATCTATAATTCATCTGGAATTGATTTTGGTGTGTGGTGTGAGCTAGAGGTCAATATTCATTTTGTACATATGACTAGGCAGTTGACCCAGAATCACTTATTGAAAAAAATATTTCCACATTTTCTACTTTGGTCATAAATGTTTGTATCAACATTTCTTTTTTTTTTTTGTACTTTCTGTTTTGGACTATCAGTCTGTTTGTTTTTTCTCTTGCCTATACTATAGTGACTAAAAATTTAGCTATCTGGGTATCTGGAGGGTCTAAGATGACATACTAGTCCAACTCAGTTTGTGAATATTATTTGAATTCTGGTTAACATAATGAAAGTTTAAGAGACAATTTGGGAACAGTTGTGGAGACTTGAATGTGCACATTAGATGATTAGAAAAGTTGTGTTAGGGGTCAAGATGGCGGAGAAGTAGCAGGCTGAGACAACTTCAGGTAGCAGGAGATCAGCTAGATAGCTCATCTAAAGATTGCAAACACCTACAAATCCAACAGGAGATCAAAGAGAAGAAGAACATCAATTCTAGAAACAGAAAATCAACCACTTTCTGAAAGGTAGGACTGGCAGAGAAGTGAATCCAAAGTGACAGGAAGATAGACTGCGGGGGGAGGGGCTGGCTCCCGGCAAGCGGCAGACAACGGAGCACAAACTCAGGACTTTTAAAAGTCTGTTCCGCTGAAGGACATTGCTCCAGAGACTAAACCGGGGTGAAGCCTACGTGGGGTCAGCGTGGCCTTAAGTCCCGCAGGGTCACAGAAGGATCGGTGGTGTCTGAGTGTCGCAGAGCTTGCAGGTATTAGAACAGGGAAGCCGGCTACAGAGACAAAGCCGAGGAGTGAGCTCACAGCTCGGGGTTACCTTGAACCAGTCGCAGGCTCGGGCAGCTCGGAGAGTGCCAGAGGCCAGGGAGACGGGAGTAAATGGGCACTGTTCTCTGAGGGCGCACTGAAGAGTGGGGCCGTGGGCTCTTGGCTCCTCTGGGCCGGAGACTGGGAGGCCACCATCTTCATTCCCATCCTCCGGAACTCTACGGAAAGCGCTCAAGGAACAAAAGCTCCTGAAAGCAAACCCGAGTGGATTACTCAGCCCGGCCCCTGTTAAGGGCATGCAATTCCGCCTGGGGCAAAGACACTTGAGAATCACTACAACAGGCCCCTCTCCCAGAAGATGAACAAGAAATCCAGCCAGGACCAAGTTCACCTACCAAGGAGTGCAGGTTCAATACCAAGGAGAGAGCGGCATTCCAGAGGAGGAGAAATCAAAGCACGGAATTCATGGCTTTCTCCCCATGATTCTTTAGCCTTGCAGTTAATTTTTTTTTTCAATTTTTTTTTCTCTCTTCTTCTGATAAATCTTTTTAAACTTTTACGCTTTTCTTTTTTTTTTAAGTTTTTTAACTAGTTTATCTAATATACATATATTTTTTTTTCTTTTTTTTTTTTTTTCTTTTTTCTTTTTTTTTTTTTCTTGTTGCTTTTTTTTTTTTTCTTTCTAAACCTCTTCTTATCCCCTTTTCCCCCCCTCACAATTTGGGATCTCTTCTGATTTGGTTAAAGCATATTTTCCTGGGGTCTTTGCTACCCTTTTAGTATTTTACTTGCTCCTCCATATACTCTTATCTGGACAAAATGACAAGGCGGAAAAATTCACCACAAAAAAAAGAACAAGAGGCAGTACCAAAGGCTAGGGACCTAATCAATACAGACATTGGTAATATGTCAGATCTAGAGTTCAGAATGACGATTCTCAAGGTTCTAGCCGGGCTCAAAAAAGGCATGGAAGATATTAGAGAAACCCTCTCGGAAGATATAAAAGCCCTTTCTGGAGAAATAAAAGAACTAAAATCTAACCAAGTTGAAATAAAAAAAGCTATTAATGAGGTGCAATCAAACATGGAGGCTCTCACTGCTAGGATAAATGAGGCAGAAGAAAGAATTAGCGATATAGAAGACCAAATGACAGAGAATAAAGAAGCTGAGCAAAAGAGGGACAAAGAGCTACTGGACCACGAGGGGAAAATTCGAGAGAAAAGTGACACCATAAGACGAAACAACATTAGAATAATTGGGATTCCAGAAGAAAAAAAAGAGGGGAGCAGAAGGTATATTGGAGAGAATTATTGGAGAGAATTTCCCCAATATGGCAAAGGGAACAAGCATCAAAATCCAGGAGGTTCAAAGAAACCCCTTCAAAATCAATAAGAATAGGTCCACACCCCATCACCTAATAGTAAAATTTACAAGTCTTGTGACAAAGAAAAAGTCCTGAAAGCAGCCCGGGAAAGAAGTCTGTAACATACAATGGTAAAAATGTTAGATTGGCAGTAGACTTATGCAGAGGGACCTGGCAGGCCAGAAAGAACTGGCATGATATATTCAGAGCACTAAACAAGAAAAACATGTAGCCAAGAACACTATATCCAGCTAGGCTATCATGAAAATAGAAGGAGAAATTAAAAGCTTCCAGGACAAACAAAAACTAAAAGAATTTGCAAACACCAAACCAGCTCTACAGGAAATATTGAAAGGGCTCCTCTAAGCAAAGAGAGAGCCTTAAAGTAGTAGATCAGAAAGGAACAGAGACAATATACAGTAACAGTCACCTTACAGGCAATTCAATGCCACTAAATTCATATCTCTCAATAGTTACCCTAAATCGAAATGGGCTAAATGCCCCAATCAAAAGACACAGGGTATCATAATGGATAAAAAAACAAAACCCATCTATGTGTTGCCTACAAGAAACTCATTTTAAACCCGAAGACACCTCCAGATTTAAAGTGAGGGGGTGGAAAAGAATTTACCATGCTAATGGACATCAGAAGAAAGCAGGAGTGGCAATCCTTATATCAGATCAATTAGATTTTAAGCCAAAGACTATAATAAGAGATGAGGAAGGACACTATATCATACTCAAAGGATCTGTCCAACAAGAAGATCTAACAATTTTAAATATCTATGCCCCTAACGCAGGAGCAGCCAACTATATAAGCCAATTAATAACAAAATCAAAGAAACACATCAACAATCATACAATAATAGAAGGGGACTTTCACACTCCCCTCCATGAAATGGACAGATCATCCAAGCAAAAGATCAACAAGGAAATAAAGGCCTTGAATGACACACTGGACCACATGGACATCACAGATATATTCAGAACATTTCATCCCAAAGCAACAGAATACACATTCTTCTCTAGTGCACATGGAACATTCTCCAGAATAGATCACATCCTGGGTCCTAAATCAGGTCTCAACCTGTATCAAAAGATTGGGATCATTCCCTGCATATTTTCAGACCACAATGCTCTGAAGCTAGAACTCAATCACAAGAGGAAATTTGGAAAGAACCCAAATACATGGAGACTAAACAGCATCCTTCTAAAGAATGAATGGGTCAACCGGGAAATTAAAGAAGAATTGAAAAATTCATGGAAACAAATGATAATGAAAACAGAATGGTTCAAAATCTGTGGGACACAACAAAGGCAGTCCTGAGAGGAAAACATATAGTGGTACAAGCCTTTCTCAAGACACAAGAAAGGTCTCAGGTACACAACCTAACCCTACACTTAAAGGAGCTGGAGAAAGAACAAGAAAGAAAGCCTAAACCCAGCAGGAGAAGAGAAATCATAAAGATCAGAGCAGAAATCAATGAAATAGAAACCAAAAAAACAATAGAACAAATCAACAAAACTAGGAGCTGGTTCTTTGAAAGAATTAATAAGATTGATAACCCCCTGGCCAGACTTATCAAGAAGAAAAGAGAAAGAACCCAAATAAATAAAATCATGAATGAAAGAGGAGAGATCACAACTAACACCAAAGAAATACAGACAATTATAAGAACATACTATGAGCAACTCTACGCCAACAAATTTGACAATCTGGAAGAAATGGATGCATTCCTAGAGACATATAAACTACCAC
>NW_019154656.1:12729-14248 GCF_002288905.1 Enhydra lutris kenyoni | reverse complement strand
CAGGATCCCGAGATCAGGACCTGAGACAAAGGCAGACGCTTCACCAACTGAGCCACCCCATCACCCTCAACAGGTCATTTTTACTTGCATAGACCCTAGAGCCTTTTGTTGATGGGAGACCCTCCCCCCTCAACGTGGGCTCATTGACAAGTAGCAGCTAAATGGGTTTCTGTAAAATTTATAAATAAGGAATATGTTGCCTCCAGAACCCAAAAAGTAATGAAAGATGTTGGACTTCTATGTCCTTTTTTCTTTTTAAAGATTTAATTTGTTAGTTGATAGAACACGAGAGAGAGAGAGAGAGAGAGAGACAGAGAGACAGAGAGAGAGAGTACAAGGGGCTGGCAGGGGCAGAGTGAGAGGGAGAAGCCGGCTTCCCGCTGGTCAGGGAGCCTGATGCAGGGCTTATGGCAGGACCCTGAGGTCAGGACCTGAGCTGAAGGCAAACACTTCACTGACAGAGCCACCCGGGAACCCCCGCATTTGTAGGTCCTCAACAAGTTTGCCAAATAAAGTTCTGCACAGTAGGATGTCTTAAATGTGATGTCTCACCTATGTTCCTGGAGAAAGATGGGTGCAGTAAGTTCCTGCCCACAGAGGCTGCCTGTGATAGCAGAGCGGTTTGGATGCCCTGAGTATGACAAGGTAAATCATGTCTCCTTCAAGGTGGAGGCACGCGTGACTGAGAGGATGTTGAAACAGGCACTGAACAGAACATATTGGCCAAATATATCATAGCAAAGTATTCACCATCTTTAAATTGGTTGGGCTCCCTCATGCTTTTTTTTTTTTTTTTAATTTTATTTATTTATTTTGACAGAGATCACAAGTAGGCAGAGAGGCAGGCAGAGAGAGAAGGGGAAGCAGGCTCCCCCCTGAGCAGAGAGTCCAATGTGGGGCCCGATCCCAGGACCCTGAGACCATGACCTGAGCTGAAGGCAGAGGCTTTAACCCACTGAGCCACCCAGGCGCCCCATCCCTCATGGTTTTTTAAATGACTTTATTTCTTTATTTTAAAGAGAGAGCAAGAGAGAGAGAGAGAGAGAGAGAGCTAGCAAAGGAGCGGGGATAGGGGTAGTGGTGGGGAGGGAAGGGCAGAGGCAGATAAAATCCCAAGCGGACTCCACCCTGAGCACGTAGCTGGACATGGGACCCAATCCTAGGACTCTGAGATCATGACCTGAGCCAAAAGCTTAACCCACTGAACGCCCCAGGTGTCTCAGATGTTGTAAGGGGACTGGGGTTTATTTTAATCAGGTATGGTAAGACAGGCATATATACAAATAACTCTCATAATGGAAGAAGTGTTTTTAGACTCACCGATCCCAAGAAAGGAGGTCCTGAGAGCCATGGAGGGCCGCCCAGGGAAGCACCAGGTTTGGTCAGGAGAAAGAGGGAGTGAGGGGACAATAGGGGGAAGACCCTTTATCGTGGTTTCCGTGGGAAGGGGCAGGTGAGTCCAGGTAAGCACATTGAAGACTGCCTAGTTTGTGTCATCTCAGTGGGTTCTGGGACACAG
>NW_019154656.1:8503-12214 GCF_002288905.1 Enhydra lutris kenyoni | reverse complement strand
GCAGGGAGAGGTAGAGGGAGAAGCAGACTGACTCCTTGCCCAGCAGGAAGCTTGATATGGGGGTCTATCCCAGGATCCTGGAATCAAGACCCAAGCTGAAGTCATCGACTAACCATGTGAGCCACCCAGGTGCCTCTGTAAATTTTGGATTTACAGTTGGGTCCAATTTTGAACCTATGTTGAATTAGTTGGGGCGGGTGGGGGGAGGGTTCTGCCTCCTGTATTCAGATTTCTCTCTTCCATTCCTCCTATGCTTGGGTTTGTTTCTTCCTGGAAAAAGAAACCCCTGTGGGTGGGGGAGTGTCTTTTTACCCTGCTCCTCTTTCTCGTTTTTTTCTTCCAGAGAGTCTCAAATCAGCATCATCAGCCTTGGAGCTTCTGTCGTGGCAATGGTTGTATGGTTTCAAGTCTCCTGGCATAAGTCAAGGTGGGAATTGATCCCCTCACTCTGCCACAGGGGTCCCCCGTATGTTTCCCCCATACCCCTGAGGATCAGGATCTTGTGCCAAACAGGTTTAGGCAACAGAGTGGTCAGTGGAAGGGCACAGGACCCACAGCCTAGTCGTTGATGAAGCAAAACCATCTTCTGCCACAGCCCTACCTTCTCTCAGTGTAGACTGTTTCCCTTCCCCCCTTTTCCCGCTCTACAGATTCTCTCAGGATAGATTTTCATTTCTAGCCACATAAAGTCATGAGATTTTGTTTCTGTCCCCATCTCATCACACATGGTGCACATGTTCTGTATGTTTATGGGGAAAGGGAGCTGGGTAGGTCAGCCCACAGATGGCTGTCCTTTCTTGTGGGAATGCCAGTCCATCTCCCCAGGGTTGGAGTCCACAGCCAGGGAAATCATTCTGTCCATGGCCAGAGTCAGAGCCTCAAGCCCCCGGATCACAAGATGAGTCTATCGACGAGCTGGGGAACAACAACACTATGAGAAAGGCAAGTGTGCTGGTGAGGGGTTTCTCACTGGGAGAGAAGTGGAACACCAAATGCGGCCCCCCTCCACTTTCCTGTTTTTCATCAGCTCGTGGGCCCTGGGCTACCATGAATGTCTACCTGAAAACCTTGAGGGCTCAGGAAGACACATGGTAATAGGGAGAGGAGCGGCAGCTCGGAGTCGGGCAAGGCCACTCCCATTGCCTGAAACACAGTGACTTGGGAGGCAGCCAGGGAGCCATTCTTACATTTCCCTGGGGTCGGGGCCTCCCTTCTTTGCACCCACAACACAGAGGGTCACCCCCAGGACTGTGCTTGGGGTGCACTTTCCCCATAGGACCTGTACATCAGCCCCAAGCACTGGGCCATCACCCAGTCCCTGGAACGCAAGCACAAAAAGTCAGCATGTCCTGGGTTTGCCAACCTCAGGGGGGAGCCTTGGAGACCAATGCAGGCCACATGCAGGTCACATAGGTGACACCTCTCCCCGAGATACAGTCAATTCTCATTCATTCTCACCTTGTTGGCAAGGATGGGACATTAGTTTGGAAGTGGATGGCGACCTCCATTTGAGAGAATAGAACACGAGGCAACACACCAGCTTGCCAGCGATTGCCGGTTCCCTTCCAGATCGTGATTGTCACCTCTGAAGCCAGTTAGTTAGCAAAGGAGCAGGTCAAGCTGACCCCATGTCCTCATTTAATGTGGGGACACCCTGTTTGTGATGCCAGTTGTTTTAATCACCTTCTCCTCAGGTCCCTGATGAGAGATTCCTGCTCCAGATGTTTGGGGATCCCCTGACACCTGCTACGTGTGATTAACAACAGTTTACTAGTCACATATACTCACACTTCAGGGGAGGAGGATACCACACACTGTGCAGGACTGCACAGAGATTGCACTTGGGAACAGAGAGAAGGAGCAGAACCTTGGTAGGCAAGACTTGGTTGAAACAAGAGGGTGGGGCAAGTCCTGGTTCCCATGGGAGGGTATGAGTGGCTTCCTTGAAAAATTCAGTGGGCTTCTAGAGAACTGAACGCTGCTCCCCCAAATCCAATAGGCTCTATGTCTGATCCCTGTAGATGAGAAGGGTGTTTGGTGAAGAGACCTCCCCTGTGACAGGGAGAGGAGAACGTGCATGATGTCATTTGAGTCCCTCCTTGATCTTCCAGGTGTCAAGACAGCCCTTAATACAGAATCTTAATTTCAGGCCTTATGCCACAAGAGGGTACGACAAAGTAATTCTTACCTTATGTAAAGGTAAGTTGTATTCCTCTATGCTAGCAATGAATATGTGGGCTCCACAATCAAACACACATTCACAATTACTCGTACAAAGAAACTACTTCAGGATAAATCTAACAGTGCATGTCCAGACATCACATGCTGAAATATATTTAGCACTGATACAGGGAATCAAAGATACAAATAAATGGAGAGATACACCATTTTTGTGATTTGGAAGACTAAGCATTGTAAAGATGTCGATTCTCCCCAGACTGATAGAGTTAATGCCGTTCCTATCAAAATCCTGTCAGCCTTGTTTGTTTTTGTTGAGATAGACAAAAATATTCCAAAATGTATGTGGAAGGACAAAGGAATTAGAGTAGTTTCAAGAACAATTCTGAAAATAATACTAATGTGGGAACACAGTCTATGGAGTTTGAGAACTTATTAGTAGTTATAATAAGGAAGACTGTGTGGTATTTGCAGGACAGACACATAGAACAGAGCAGAACAAAGAACCCAGGAATAGTCCCCCCAAATAAGCCCAGCTGCGTTTTGAAAAAGGCGCTAAAGCAACTCCATGGGAGAAAGCTGGGTTTTGTACTGCCTACAGCCTTCTAAAGCTTGTGATGAAGTCAGAGAGGCCAAACTCAGAAAACAGCAGCAGCAGAGGAGGAGGACGGTGGTGTCACCGAGGCCCTACGAGGTGGTGGGGATGGGGAAGGAGAGAGTGTGCGGCACGGGGTTTTGTGTGGGCGGGGCCTAAAGAGCTATCCCGTGATGCTTTGCGAAGGCCGAGCGAGCGGGGAAACTGTCCAATCAGCGTGTGGGCACAGGCGCCAATGAGCGGGAAGGCTGTTGGGACAGCTGACGGGGGCGGGTCACCAAGACGCCTCCGCTGAGCGAGGGGCGACCAGCTCCCATTTTCCAGCCTTCTGTGAGGCTTGCTTCTTGCCTGGCGTCTCCGGATCCCGCTTCCTTGCCCCAGTGGGTGCAGAACCTCCAGACCCATGACCACTGGCCTGAGGACACCCTTTTTCGCCTCCTGTACTTCCTCCTCAAGGTCGACGCAGAGGATGAGGGAGTGAGCGGCCCCTGGGAAGATGCTTCTCTGCGCAGAGGTACCTGTGGGGCATGATGTCATGACCCCGTTTCCCTGGGGGGCTGGGGCCTTGCTGGAAGGCAGCCTGTGTCTCAGGAATACACTGGATTGCCAAAAGGTATCTGTCAGCTCCTGAGCCCCCTGTTTCACACCTGTGAGGAGCCCAGAGCAGGGCTTCCTTTATGGAGCTGCTAATTATCTCACGTGTGTTGTGAGAAAGGTGGAGAGGGAACGCGGCCTGAACCAGGCACATGGGCTTTTGGCCTTCTTGGGGCTCAAGTCCTGCTAAAAGACTGACGTGAAGCGAGTAAGTGTAGTGTTGATGGGGGAGTAGTTCCGGTTCTCCCTCTTTATTAGTTACATTCCACTAGGGGTTGTCAGGGTCCCCACTGTGCACCTGAGATAGGGCCAATCAGGGGTGTGTGTGTGTAGGGGGAATGGCC
>NW_019154656.1:6611-7624 GCF_002288905.1 Enhydra lutris kenyoni | reverse complement strand
CTACTGAACTTCATTTCTTCTCCAGCTTTCAGGTGCTGTTGACCACATGTGTCACACTGTTGAATTAAAAGCAATTTTTCTCATATTGACAGTTATTTGCCAAGAGAATCTGAAGTGCCATTGAAATGATGAGAGGGAAATAAAATGCTTTTCAGTAGCATATCACAATTAGGTGTATTTAAAATTTCCTGACGAATGAATTTATTTAGTGTTTATTGGTAACAGTTTGTGCAAACTTGCTTACTTAAAGTAAATTGACTGTAGAGTAATTCAAACACAGAATAAGGACAGAGAAGTAGTATAACTAGAGCTTGGCTTTTCTTGACTCTCTATGGGATAGCTTTTATAGTTTCTCTGTTCTTCTCTGTTTCCAATGCCTTCCTGTGTCTGCTGCCTAAACGTTGTAGGGGAAGTTTGGGTTTAGAATTGCAGAGTAAATGATTGTACCCAACCCAAAGTGCAAATCAGCAAAGCTCAAAGGACTTTTTCTTTTTTTAAAACATATTCATTTGTTTGAGGGACAGAGTGAGAAACAGAACAGGAGCTGGGGTGAGGACCAGAGGGAGAACCCAGTCTCCACTGAGAGGGGAGCCCGATGTGGGGCTTATTCCAGGGACTCCAGGATCATGAGCTGAGCTGAAGGCAGGTGCTTACCTCACTGAGCCAGCCTGGCACCCAGCCTGTGGGGCTTTTTAAAAGAAAAGACAGGGGCGCCTGGGTTGGTCAGTGGTTAAAGCCTCTGCCTTCGGCTCAGGTCATGATCCCAGGGTCCTGGGATCGAGCCTCACATCGGGCTCTCTGCTCAGCAGGGAGCCTGCCTCCTCCTCCTCTCTCTCCCTGCCTGCCTCTCTGCCTACTTGTGATCTCTGTCAAATAAATAAATAAAATCTTTAAAAAAAAATACGGACTACAACATACAAATGTAAAGTTAACAGAGAACTGTGTTTACCCACCCAAATATTCCTCCTACATAAATCACTGACACCCATTACACTATTTTAATTTTTCTTTCC
>NW_019154656.1:3895-4974 GCF_002288905.1 Enhydra lutris kenyoni | reverse complement strand
TTTATTTCTGAGCAATCTTTTGTAAGGATCTTTCCCTTCTCTCCAATACTGATTCTAAAGGGTCTCTTAAGTAGTACTCTAGATTTACGGGTTATTATTCAGTGTTGGGAAAGCACTCGTACCATGATTCATTTTGGTGCAGTTGTCTTGATTTGGTTAATGGTGACCCTTTCAATCTGGTTCCTGCATCCTTTTCACATGAAGATATCCTCATTCTCAGTCCGCACAAGTTCAGGCACGGAAACCAGAGGCTGAGAAAATATTCACGTCTGCTTGGGTACAAAAGTCTCTCAGTCTACACCAGAGTCCAGGAAGTTTGGGGAACAACCTGAAGGGTCTGATCAAGGTTCTGGTGGATAAGTAACCTCATCAGAGGTGGACTAAGTAGGCCCTGACCTGAGGTCAATATGGCATCTTCCCCCAAAACAGGCACTCTGAAACTACTCTTTCCTGGGAGGGCCTGCTTTTTTTTTTTTTTTATATATATTGTCTCTCCTCCATGCAGAATATTTTGAGTTCTATTAGGATTGAATACCCCTATTCTCCCTTCACCAGTAACAATCAAGTGGCAAGTAGCTCTACAAAAGCTTAGAGAGTCTTGAGTGGAAGGGAAGGCTCCTTCTCGGTTGGTATCTTAGCTCCCGCCCTCCCTAGCTGCGTGCCTGTCTCTGAGCCTCAACGTGATCACCTCCAAAATGGGGAGGACAATGAGATTTATGTACTGTAGGGCACTGTCCCTTGAGGACAGAATGATTAATAAAGGTCTTTGGAGCATACGTGACATAAACATTCAATAAACATGACATTACTTACATTTCCTTCCCTCGCATTTTTTAGTTCCTGGCTTCACATCTGGACCATCTTTCAGGGCATGGCCTAACCAGACTGTGTCTCCTGACCTCCACCCTCCCCCAAATGTGCTGGTGCTCTTTCTGGTGTCCAGCAAAGGCCTACAGTTCAACATATTTGTGTTGAATTCAATTCCTTCTTTGTTATAGACTAATATCCAGGCAATCCAGGACTCCAGACTGTGGCCCATTCCCCCTTGGAGGGCCAGGATATAAGGGAAGGTAGAGCAA
>NW_019154656.1:0-3840 GCF_002288905.1 Enhydra lutris kenyoni | reverse complement strand
TGGATGCAAGGAACCTCCGACACCTGAAGGGTGGGAGTCTGGAGCCATGATGGATCTTGGGAAACCTTGGGGAGCAGAAAAGGAGGAAGGGACACAGAAAGTGGGAATGAGGGGGGTAGGGTTGGATGAGAGTGAGTCAAGGACTGGATACAAAGATAAGGACTGGGCATGAGTTGAGGGTGAGCACATAGCCAAGAAGTACCATTATGGGCAAAATGGGAGTCAAAGAAGAACGTTCAAGGGATAGGATGTTTGAACTCAGTAACAGTACCACTGATAACGGTACTACAATAAATGTATCCTTCCAACCAGAGTGTTCCACTTTGTGTGACAAGTTGAATAATCTATTATCTAGGTCACTCTACTGCCTTGCATGCATGGATTTTCAGTTCTCCTACACAAGGGAAAAATGTAAGTTGATTCTCATGACTGAGCTTTGAGATCTCCCAAGAATGTGTGTCTTTTAAAAGGCAGACCCTCTCCTGGGGCACAGAGGGACAACACCCACCATTCTTGGCTGCACCAGGAGTTATGGGGGGTTGGGTGCCTCAGAGAGTGACTCTAAGACAAGGATGTGAGTATAAGTAGTTTCTCTGGAATGATCTTTGGTGGGAAGGAATGATGGGAGATAAGACTTGAAGGAGGAGAGCAGCCGACACACAAGACAGGGTAGGGTGTTAGTTTAGAGGTCACTGCTTGGGCTACTCTGTCTCCATCCACTGGGAACGTTTTAAATACATGCGGAACAGCCCTGAGTCATCCCAACCAAGTGCAAAAAGACCCGCACGGGATGAGTGTTGCTCTTATGGACACTGGTTACCTGGCTGACGAGCTCACTGCCATGGCCAAAGAAGCCAAGGAAGCCAATGGACACCCTCAGGCAAAGAGCTGCAGGCAACTGCGGGAGGCAGCCACTGTGTGCACAAGACAGGCCTTGCCAGTAAAGACACCAGAGGGCACCGACCCTCTCCTCTCATGGGTGTATTCCCTATCATGACCCATGGGATCTGAAATACTGAGAAATTAATGTAGTGCTGCCCATTATACACCAAATGACTGCCAGGATGCCTTACTTTCCTGATCACTTACAGTCCCAACACTGATACTTCTTAAATAACAAGTAACTTCTGTCCCATGACTACTCCAACCCCACTCTTTCACTCCAGAAGTTTCAATTCAAGCAACTCTTCTTCCAAGCACTCTTCAAATCTTGCCAGGGACAAAGACATGCACCTTTAACAAGGGATGGAGGACTATCGACAGCGTATACCTTGTGCCAAGAACAGTGAACACTTTTGTCCTCCAGGAAAAAAATTCCCATTCCTTGGAGTCTCAGAAGGCATAGGATCTGAGGCTTAAGAGTGCTCACTACCCTTGAAATCAGTATTAATAAGCACAGCTTTACAAGCTGAACAGCAATTGACAGTATATTCTGGTAGTGACAAAATAAAAAATCTCATCGTGTTCCCATCCTATAAACATTAACAATTAACTGTGTATTTTGAAATCAACCATATATACATTCATACATATACATTATTCATATATATATGTTTAAAGATTTTATTTATTTACTTGACAGAGAGAGAGATCACAAGTAGGCAGAGAGGCAGGCAGAGAAAGAGGAGGAAGCAGGCTCCCTGCTGTGCAGAGAGTCCGATGTGGGGATTGGTCCCAGGACCATGAGATCATGACCTGAGCCGAAGGCAGAGGCGATAACCCACTGAGCCACACAGGCACCCCTGTATTTTTTTTTTTTTTTTTTGAGAAAGAGAGAAAGAAAGAAGACTGAATGGGTTCGGTGGGCTAGTGGGAGAGGGAGAATCTTTTTTTTTAAGATTTTATTTATTTATTTGACAGAGAGATCACAAGTAGACTGAGAGGCAGGCAGAGAGAAGGGAGACGCAGGCTCCCTGCCAAGCAGAGAACATGATGTGGGGCTTGATCCCAGGACCCTAAGATTAAGACCTGACCTGAGGGCAGAGGAATAACCCTCTGAGCCACCCAGGCACGGGAGAGGGAGAATCTTAAGCAGATTCCATGCTCAGTGTGGAGCCTGATTTGGGCTTAGTCTCATGACCCTCAGATCATGACCTGAGGCAAAATCAAGACTCTGATGCTTAACCAACTGAGCCACCCAGGCGGTCCCCCACCAACTCTCTTTTATCCCCTCCAGTAACCTCTAAATAGCCTTTGTTGTTATTAATTGTTCTAGTATAATGACCATGATTTTTCTTCCCATGAATGATTAGCCCTGAGAATGGCAGGCACCAACTTCCCAGAGCGCCATGGGATGACACACCCATTCTAGATTAGAAAACTACATTATGATAGAATACAGAATGTTATCTATGTTTTACCTTAACATAAAACATCTATAATAGCTCCTTCTGTAATTTCTATATTGTTGTGTATTACTCAATTTCTGTAACATGAATGCTATTATTTAAAAAAAAACAATAGAAGAGAATAGGTGTCCATTACTACTAAGTAATGGTAGCACTAATTATGCAACATTATGTGTTAAAAAATTAAAAAACAATGATTACTAATAAACTTTTCACTTTAAAATAGGTTTAGATTTACCAACAAAACCAAATAGGGAAGACAGGACTGAACATTTCCATACACCTAACACAGTTTGCCAACCATTTTCCGTTTTTTCTAATTCCATTATGGTTCACATACAGTGTTAGTTTCTGGAATACAACAGAGTGATTCAACACTTCCATGCATTCTCCAGGGCTCATCAGGACGAGCAGCTCCTTCATCCCCATTACCTATTTTACCCATGCTTCCAACCATCACTTTGATGTCTGTCCGGAAAAGTCTGGATATAAGACCTCAGACTGAGGCAGGAACCCATCAAAATCCTAGAGGAGAACACAGGCAGCAATCCCTTTGACCTTAAAGACAGAAACTCCTTACTAGACACAGCTCCAAAGGCAAGGGAAACAAAAGCGAAAATGAACTTTTGGGACTTCATCAAGATCAAAAGCTTCTGCACAGCAAAGGAAAACCATCAACAAAACAAAGGGGGAACCCACAAAATGAGAGAACTTATTTGCAAATGACACTACAAAGGGCTGATATCCAAGATCTATAAAGAATTTCTCAAACTCAACCCCCAAAAAACACATAATCAAGGCAAAGAATGGGGACAAGATGTGACCAGACACTCTGCAAAGAAGACATACAAATCACCAACAGACACATGGAAAAATGTTCATCACCATTTGCCATCAGGGAGATACAAATCAAAACCACATTGAGATACCACCTTCCACCAGGTAGAATGGCAAAAAGTGACAACGCAATAAACAAGTATTGGACAAGTTGGGAGATAGGAGAATCCCCTCACACGGTTGGTGTGAGATCACAATCAGCTCACCAAGGCAAAAAAAAATCCGGTAGTATCGAGCACCGAAAATTGAGCAACTCTTCTACCAACCTCGAAGGGGACGTCCTAGCGAGTATAAGAAGTGATGGGGGAAATATTGAAAGAATAACCCCTGGAAAAAATGAGCGAAATTTGTATGGAATGATATTCGAAGGGAATGTACAAAGTGTTCGAATCCGGGAGTGAAGTGCTCAAAGTCATCGGATATAAGTTAAAAATTCAGAGCAATTCCATGGAATTCTGTGACCTACGAACAAAGTTTGAAAATC
Source organism: Enhydra lutris kenyoni (assembly GCF_002288905.1). NCBI lineage: Eukaryota > Metazoa > Chordata > Mammalia > Carnivora > Mustelidae > Enhydra > Enhydra lutris. The sequence goes on along the minus strand of NW_019154656.1, from coordinate 171 downwards.
CTATTGATGAGAGCACCAACACGAGGACTTCTTCGATCCCAAGACTTTGTCCAGTCTCGACCCAGCAAGTCTCCACCCAGAAAGCCATCCAAGGTGACTCAGGGGAGTTTATGATCTACATGCGTGGGATGTCCAATATGTTCATTGCTTACGTAGGGTAAGAGAACTGGT
>NW_019154655.1:0-14254 GCF_002288905.1 Enhydra lutris kenyoni | reverse complement strand
TCGTTCAGAATAACGCTAAGGTGGTCGTATTTGTTTTGTAGGACCAGTGACACAGTAGTCCTTTCCCACAAGGAGCACCTGCCAGTCACTCAGGTTGTGATGAGAGACACAGGCCGACCACATTCAGAAGCGGCTTATGCGCTGGGGCCTCTGCTCTGCTCCGGGGACAGTAAGTAGTGGCAAGAGGAACTGTCTTGACTCCTGGAAATGCATGTCAGTGTTTTAGGAGACGTGTGGCTGCCTGAGTCCGTAAAAACACCGTCTATGCTAATACTCTGCATCTCATTAGGAATGTGTTAACTTACAAAAGAAGTGTATGTTGGCGTTCTGCTTGAGAAAAAAATGAGGAGTATTGTATTACCTTCGGAGTGTGTGTCCTCTGTGTAGTATTTGAGTCAGACTATCGCTGTGAGTGTTGGTGGGATGATCTGAAACACTGATCACCCAGTCAGCAAAATCTAGTGATTTGATAATTAATTAATTGGAGTATTAGCTGAGTGCCGAGATGCCTAAAACTGGTAAGATACTGAGAAACGGGGAGACGGAAGCCATCACGTGCCTGTTCGTTGTCACCCTCTGACAGTTTGCGAACCTCAGTCGTCCTAACTGTCCTCACCCCTCCCACAGCATGTGGATTTCTCCAAAGCCTTCCCTCTCCCAAACTAACTGAAATAGAGCGGATCCACTCTACCTTTAACTTACTTATTTCTAATCCCTTTTGAATATATTCTCTTCAGGCCTTCTCCTCCATCACTCCCTAAAAACTGCCTTTTCCAGGCATCAGTAAAGCTCCGACCCAGCTAAACGCGCACTCTGCTCTTAGCTGGCGTCAGACCTGACCTTGGCCTCCTGCCTCACTCACTCTGATTCACGTCTTTGTTCAGCTGCCAGCTTACCCACAAAAGTCTGGGTTTTCCCTCCTTCCTTCCCCGTGCCAGCGGCATCCTGTTGTGGTGCCCCCGGCCTGTGTCCTCAGCCCTCCCTCTCTCTGCTCTCCAGTGATGAGCTGTTCCCAACAGGATTGTGGCTTTAAATCCCACATTGAGGTCAATGATTCTGCCATCGCTGTACCCCAGGCCGTCTCCCTGCACTCCCCCCATGCCACCCAGCTGCTTAGGCTGTACCTCTCTGCCTTGACAGGCATTTCAGAACAGTTTGTCCAAAAGAAGGAAAAAAAAGTGTTTCCATGACAACCTTCCCCAACTCAGGGCACGGCAACTCCATGCTTCCTTTCACTTAGACGGAGAACGTAACAGCCACTCATAACTTCTTCCCTCTCTTAACACACGTCGGACTCATCCTCAAATACAAATCGCATTGCTTTGAATGTCAAAACCGGGTCCAGCGCCCCCTCCCGGTGGCTTGACTGGCGTGCTTGCAGCTGCTTCTGCCCACTTAGCGGAGACGCCACAGAATGGCCCGAGGGAAAAGTCAGGGCACGTCAGTCCTCTGGCCCAGACTCTCCAGTGGCCCTTGTATCAGAGCAGAGGCCAAAACTGAACGTCTACCAAGGCTGCGGTGGCCAGCCCTTCCTGGGGCCGCATAGGAGACGCTGCCATGTGGAGAAATCCTGGCATTTCTGAGCCTTGCCATTGAGAAAAAGGAAGTTTCCTACTTCAGATGACAAAACCATTGAGAGGTGGATAGTCACGGTGTAAAGAACACATGAACATGCCTTGACGGATGACAGTACGAAGAATTGTTCTTCCCACTCATGACCTTAGACTGCAGACCACACTCTGTGTCCAGATGGGACGAACTAAGCACGCCTACCCCACGTCTCCCCCGAGTGCCCTGTGAAACCTGGGCAGCCTGAAACAGTCATCTCAGGGCTCTAGGAAGGCAAGGAGGAGAAACCAGGAGGCATCATTTACTTTTCCCTCCAGCATCTGTCGGTCAACCCAGTCGTGGGCACTGGGTCATGGACAGAGAGGTTCCAGGAGAAGCCCTCGAGCCCTGGCTAGAGGCCGGAACAGAAAGGTCCTAACTCTCAGAGATGCAGGAATCCCATTTCCCTCTTTTCTCTCCAGGCAGACCCACGACGATGGCAGCAGGAGCTGCCCAGGGAGTGCACGAGAGCCAGGACTTCAGAAGGGGACTTCTGCCCTGCAGAGGGCTGCTGTGGCTCAGAGATGGTGGGAAGACTCCTCTTAGTTTTGTTTTCTTCCTCCACTCACCCATCGCTTGGCAACGGACCAGGTACAGTTGCACAGGACAGCATTACAGAGCAGTCTCGGTAGAGCCTGTTTTCCAGTTCCGTGACTGACAAGGGAGACCAGGGGACCAGAAAGTACCTGGAATTGCAGAGGGAGGCGGCCATTCAGGAAAGCATACTATATGTTGTTCATGAAGTCCTGGGCTCATCCCAGAGCGACACATGCATGGATCCGGTCCTAACTGTAGACCCAAGAAGTTGAGAACTGAATGGAGAGTTGACAACCCAAGACCTAGGCTGGCCACTGGGTTGTGCACGAGTGAGGCAGAGTTGGGTCGTGCTGCAAAGGCTTTGGAAAGTGGACTGGCATTAGAGACAGCCCACAGAAGGCAGATTGCAATGTGTGGCCAGATCCTAACTAGGCCAAGTGCCTGCAAAAAAAACTAAATAAATTAAAAACAAAAAATAAAATTTGTATATATGTATATATGTGTGTGTATGAAATCAACATGCTCCGCAACATTTAAACAAAGCCCAGAATTTATTAATATAATATTTAAAATTTATAGGAAGTCATCCACAATTACTTAGCACAAAGAACCAGAAAAATCTAAGCTGGCTTAGGAAAATGTAGTCAACAGATACTAATGCAATTGTGACACAGTGGTTAGAACGAATTGATAAAGAGTTTAAAACAGCTATTACATAAGAACTCTAACAAGTGATCATAAACACTTTTGTAGCAAATAGAAAAAGAACATTTCACCAAAGAAATAGGATATCCAAAGAGCTAAATGAAAACTTTAGAACTGAAAAATACAAAACTGAAATAAAAGATGTCCTGGGTGGGCCAAATAGTGGATCTGAGATGAGAGAGTCAGTGGCCTTAATGATGCGAATGACTCATCTGATCAAAAGAAAGAAAAAAATCTAAAAATGAACAGGGCCTCAGGGAACTCTGAGTCAACAACAAAAGATCTAACATTCATGTAATTGAGCATTCCAGAAGCAGACAGAATAGTGTGGTGCTGAAAAAAAAAATTGGAAAAAAGAAAGGCTGAAAATTGTCCAAGTTTGGCAAAAAACAAACTTGAGAAGTTGAATGAACTTGAAACAGGATAAACTCAAATTCACCTCCAGACACACCATTATCAAACTGCTGAAAACAAAGGCAATGGAGAATGTTTTAAAATCAACCAGAGAGAAGAGTAATGCATCATCTGTAGGTGAACGCCTACTCCTATGGCTGTGACTTTCTCATTAGAAATATGGAAGCCAGGAAGGAAGTGGCAAAACATTTCTCAAGGGCTAAAAGTAAAGAATTGTCAGTCTGGAATTCCATATTCAGCAAAAACCTCCTTCAGGGATGAAGATAAAGAAATTCTCAGACGAAGTAAAGCTAAAAGCATTCCTTACCAGGAGATACTTTAAAAGACTTTCTAAAGGAAGAGTCAGACAGAAGGGAAAAGATACCAGAAGGAAATCTGGGACCTCGGGGGTATAAAATCAGCTTGAGAAATGGTAAATATTGGAGTACATATAAGAGACTACTCTCCTGTTGAGTTACTTTAAATGTACTTGTGGTTGAAAGCAAAAAATACAACATTATTTCAAAGAGCTCTTACTTTGTACAGATGGAATACATTTGGCAGCAATAACTAAAGGGCACTCGGAAAACCAACAGAATTGTTGGCCAGGTTTTGACATATGAGTCCCAGTGGTTAAAATGCAGATTCTGAGCAGACTCTGAAAAGGTAAGTGTATATATTGTCACTCCTGAAGTAACCAGCCAAGGAACTGCTACAGACAAACAAAAGTAGAATACTAAGAAATGTTTAACCCCAAAGGAGACAGAAAAGGACAAAAAAGCATAAGGAAAAAATAACGGGAAAAAATAATAAAATGTAAAACTAAATTAAACTTGTCAACATTTAAATTTAATATGAATTGTCTAAACCAGTTAAAGGACAGATGGTTATGACTCCACTATGTACTTTGTACAAGAAACTCACTTCAAATATAATGATATCACAAGTTTAAAAAGAGGGACAGGGAAAGATATACTACACAAACACTAATTGAAAGAAAGCTGGAGTTTCTGTATTAAAGTTTTTGCTTGAAAGCATAGAAAATTAATAGATACAAAAAGCGATTAAGAAGACATAAGAGTCTTAATGAGCTTCAAAATATGTAAAGCAACAACTGACAGGATGGAAAGGGGAAGTAGGCAAAATCATAATTATAATTAGAGATTCCAATACTCCTGTCTCATTAATCATTGGAACTAATGCGGGGGGGGGGGCAAGCAAAGTGTACATAAAACCTAATGTCACCACAAAGCAAGAGAATTTAATTGACATTTATGGAACACCCTACCAACAGTAAAATACACATTCTTTTAAAATGCACATGGATACACCATATTCTGTGTCACAAAACAAACTTGAGCACATATCAAATAAATCACACAAAAATACATTCCCTGACACAAATGAACTAAACTAGAAACAAAGAACAAAGAGAGTGAGAAAGTCTTCAAACACTTAGAAATTATATACCAAACTGCTAAATATTAAATGAGTCAAGGAGGTCTCAACAGACATTATAAAATATATTGATCTGAATGAAAAGGAAAATACAACATATCAAAAATGGTGGGAGGCAGTTATGTCAGTGCTTGGAGAGATAGTAATAGTATTAAATCCTTGTGTTATGAAAGAAAAAGGTCTCAACTCAATGATTTAAGCTTTTACCATAAGAAATTAGAAAAAGAAAAAAAAATAATTTGAAATAGCAGAAGGAAGGAAATAATAAAGATAAGAAGAGAAATCAATTAAAGTCAGAGATCTATAAAAACAAAATATTTATAAAAGAACAATAAAATAGATAAATCTCTATCAAAACTGTTAGAAAGAAGGGAAATATTACTAATATGAGGAGTGAAAGATGGAGTATCACTACAGACCCTACAGACATCAATAGGATAATAATGGCATACCACAAACAACTCTACACACGTCAGTTCTCCAACATAGATGAAACAGACTAATTCCTTGAGAACCACTAACTACTAAAACTCACTCAAGATAAATTGAACAACTAGTAGAGACCTAGAAGTATTGATGAAATTGAATCCAGTCAGAGATGACTTCATTGGTGAGTTTCACCAAAGAAGAAATAACACCATGTTTGCACAATCTCTTTCAGCAAATAGCAGAGGAAATTCTTTCCAACATTTTATGAGGGCCCAACATTGCCCCGATACCCAAACTAGACAAAGAAAATGCAAAAAAAGAAAAAAAATTAAGAGAGATAACTATGCATCATCACAAACACGTATACAAAAATCCTCAACTACATTAGCAAAAAATCCAGGAACATTTAAAGAATAATACACCATCACCAACTGGCATTTACCCTAGGACACAAGGCTGACTCAGTGCAGCTGACCCTGGAACAACATGGGTCTGAACTGGGCAGGTCCACTTATGTATAGATTTTTTTCAAAAAATACAGTACCATCCTGTAAATGTGTTTTCTCTTCCTTGTGATTTACTTAATATTTTGTTTTCTCCAGCTCACTGTATTGTAAGAATACAGTATATAATACTATAACATGCAAAGTGTGTGTTAATCAAACGTTGATGCTTCTTGGTAAGGTGTCCAGTCAACCTGTCCATTAGGCTATTAGTAGTTAAGTTTTTGGAGGGTCCAGAGTTACATGTGAATGTCCAACTGTGCAAAGGTCAGTGCCCCAACCCCCTTGTTGTTCAAGGGTTGACCATTTTTGGAAATCAATCAATGTCATCTACCATATTAACAGTTTAAAGAAGAACAATCACACCAGATGCTTTCTTTGCATCCGTTGATATGAACATGATCATTTGAATTACTATGATTATATCAAGAATTAACATAATACATTCATATCAGATACCACTCACAATAAAATTCTTAGCAAACTATGAATAACAGGGAACTTCTTGATCCTAATAAAGATTATCTATATATGGACAGCTGGCAGCATGGTTACTGGTGAAAACCTGAACCCTTTCCCTGCAGGAGTGGGCACGAGATAAGGATATTCAATCTCACCGCTTCTGTTCTGTGACTCCAGTCGCTCTGGACGTCCTAGCCAGTGCAGGAACCGAGGAAGGAAGGGAGGAAGGAAGGAAGGGAGGAAGGGAGGAAGGGAGGAAGGGCATCCAGGTTGGAAAGCAAGAAAGAAAACTATTTGCAGATACACGTGTGATCGGCAGACGTGTTTAGAGCAGCTCTGTTAGTGAACGACCGAAGCTGGAAACCACACTGACGTTCTCCAGTGACAAAGAAATGGTGGCCCGATCCATGTGATGAAGGACGGTAGAGCAGCAACAAGTCGTGGCAAAATCAATGCATCTCAAAGGCTTTCCACTGAGTGAGAGAAGCCAGTCTCAGAAGGTTACCTACAGTGTGACTCCGTTTATATGACACTTGGAAAAGGCACAACTGTAGATCACAATGACCAGGGCTTAGGGGCAGAGGAGGGTGTGACTCTAAGAGAACAGCCCGAGGGAGGAGGGGAGATGGAGCTGTCCTTTATCCTGATTTTGGTGGTGGTTATACAGCCCTATGCGTGTATTAAAGTTCATCTAACTGTACGTCCCCCCAAAGTCAATTTGACTTAATGGTAATCTATAAATAATATCGTCTTCTAAAAACGCAGGGTATTTCCAGTGACTATCTGTCCACTCAGTTGCAGTCTTGTCCCTCTTAATCCTTGAAAGAGTCAGTATCTGGATATTCACATTGTGGCTGTATGTTTGGAAGAACCCCCAAGTGAAGGCTTGCATAGATTTAATAATGATAAAAATGGTAAAAAATGGTAATAATGGTAAAAAAAATTGCTAGAAATACAAAATGTGGTTGTTATTCTGTTTCCTTGCTATTGTCACTGTCTTTTTCTTTTTTTTTTTTTTTTTTTTTTTTTTTTGTTNTTTTTTTTTTTTTTTTTTTTTTTTTTTTTTTTTTTTTTGGAAACAGATTCATTTTGGAATTCTGCTTCCTTCAAGACCGAGACCTCATACCTTCACTTCCCTACGTTCCGTGGAGAGCTCAGTGCTGACGTGTCTTTCTTTTTTAAGACGACAGCGCCTTCTGGGGTGTTTGTAGAGAACCTGGGGATCACAGACTTCATCAGGCTAGAGCTACATGGTGAGTCGCTCCCTGGGCAAAGCCACCAGATCTCAGTATATAGCAATAACCCTTCTGGGAACCTAATTCCCAAAGTACTGCTATGCTTTCTTCATCACTTGTATTCCTTTAGTACATACTAATGTTCTAATACCTTTTTAAAAAAGGTTTATTTATTTGAGAGAGAGAGAGCAGGGTTGGGAGGGGGGGAGAGGCAGACAGAGTCTTAAGCAGACTCCACGCTGAGCGTGGAGCCCAGTGCAGGGCTTGATCTCGTGACCCTGAGATCACAACCTGAGCTCACACCAAGGGTCAGATGCTTAACCAACCCTACCACCCAGGAGCGCCTAAAGCTCCATTATTTTAAGTCTTATTTTTAATAGAGAGGAAAACAGTGATTCACAAAACACACAGCAGTCTGTCCAATTCTGTGCTGCCCTGTGTGTGCAGTAAGGATCTTTTAAACCAAACTGGTCTGATAACTACTCCCTAAATTGCAGAATCATTTCATGTAATTGACTCACCACGTTGTTCACACACGTATGCAAGACTCGCTCCCGTACTTCAAAATTTCACGGAGGGCTTTTTAAATAAAGCACATGAGGATTCCACCCACCTTGAAATAAATCCGCTGATATATAAGAAGGCAGGTCACAGGCCAGTTTCCCTCCAGTGGGGAAAGAAATCTACTCCTTAAGGTTTAGCAAGATGAGCATTCTCTGAGGAGGAATAGGTAAAATGGCTTTGTTTCTCTTCCCCCAGGACACACATTTCTGTTGCCCTCCTAGCCAGCTCAGAGTGACATTGGTCAGCAGCAGTGTCACCGTCCGCTTTCATAAGGAGCCTGTCGTGCCGCTGCCCTCCTGTCTCTAAGACCGAATTTCCTCCCTGCGGAATGAACCGAGCTACTCTCCTCTTTGTGTTTGCAGCTCCTGCAGAAGTGACCTTTTCCTTCGATGTGGGGAACGGGCGATGTGAGGTCACGGTGCGGTCTCCCACTCCCTTTAACGACAACCGGTGGCACCACGTGAGGGCTGAGAGGAACGTGAAGGAGGCAACCCTTCAAGTGGACCAGCTCCCCAGCAAGACGCGAGCCGCACCCACGGACGGCCATGCCCGCCTGCAGCTCAACAGCCAGCTCTTCGTGGGTGAGTGTGGCTGCCCTCTGGCTGCGCCGTGCCGGTGGACACAGAGAAGACTCGAGCCGTCCAGCCGTGATGGCAGCAGGTGCACGCGGCTCCTGTCGGCACCGCGGACTGAGAGCTCCAGCAAGAGTCGGGCTCTCTTTCCACAGACGGTTGTTAATACAGTTTTCCATAGTGTGTTGTTCGGAATCATGGTTTCCATAGATTTCCAAGGTCACGGATGAGATAATGGAGGTCCAGAGAGAGCGAGTGACGTAGTCTAGAAACTGAAATAGAAGAGAAACCCAGTCCCCAGTGGGTGGATTTCCAGGCTGGACCTCAACAGTATTGATGACCTGTTTCGCTTTAGTGACTTCTTATCAATACTACTTACAAAACGGTTAGCAAATTTCATCCGGAACTCCCAGCTTCACTTCTCCGTGCAGTCAGGGAATCTGCTGTGTGACTGTGCCCGCGTTCTCCTGTGTCCCATCTAACACAGACCGAAGGAGGACTCACGTGGCTGTGTCGCCCTCCTTGCCGACACCGGGGTCAGAACCAGTCTGGTTCCATTCTTGCTGCTGGTGCTTCAGGGATGAAAGCTCTGAGTAGTAGAAGTCTTCCTTTTCATGTACTCACTTATTATTTTTAAGACTTTTTTTCTTTTTCTCAAAGGGAGAGATAACTTTTGCTACATTACTTTTCAGACAACTCTATTCTAATTTGGAAAGCAAGCAGATCAATGAGGTAGCTCTTCCTTGGTCATTTCTCATATGTTTTCAAGTAAATAAGGAGCTTGTCCAATTAGGAACTAATCTAAATCACAGATTAGCCCACAGTCTGCTTTGTCAGAGGACACCTACAGCTTCTGGGGGCTGTGCTATGCAGGGAGGCGTGTGTGTGTGTGCGTGTGTGTGTGTACAACCCATGACACAGAAAACTCCAAGGCCCCCAGATTGGAGATTAGGCTCGTGTGAGGCATGATAGAGAGAGAGCTACTCAGTGTTCAGTGACTGTTACCCTCCTGACCTCAGAGCCGGCAGGCTGGAGCGAGGCAGGCCTGAGCCTGGGTATTATTATTATTATTTTTTAAATATTTTATTTATTTATTTGACACACACACACACACAGAGATCACAAATAGGCAGAGAGGCAGGCAGAGGGGGCCGGAAAGCAGGCCCCCTGCTGAGCAGAGAATCCGATGCGGGGCTCGATCCCAGGACCCTGGGATCATGACCTGAGCTGAAGGCAGAAGCTTAACCCACTGAGCCACCCAGGTGCCCTGAGCCTGGGTTTTAATGTTACCCCTAATTTCTTTCTTTGCCTGCTCCTCAATTCCTTTTTCATGGCATTGTTAATGGGAGCATTTCTAAGAAAGGATGGTATTACATATATAATTTGTTATTATATATAATATACGTATTATATATAACAAGTGCGTAATAAATATGTAACAAAATATGTATGATCAATGCATATACAAATTATAATGTATATTACATATTAACCCTATACAATGTATATATTTGCATGTTACAAATTTGTAATATATATTATATTGCAAAGATTTTCAACTATCTAACTTTATTGTGCTCATCACAGTTTATACACTTAAACTTTTAAAAAGGAGAGATGGTCTTTTTTTTTTTTTTAAATGAAGGAACCGACTTAAAAATGTGCAAATCTTTCTAAATAGAACTTGAAGAAGTACTTTTTAGAATAAATATTTATGAAGCTAAACTTCAAAAATATTTCCGTCTGTGGTTTACTCGATATCGTTTGATGATTCTTAGTATGAGGTCACAGCCTAGGTTTTCATAATCGCATGTGTTAGTAAAGCTTCCGGCGGGTCCCTTTCCTGACGTGATCGGTCGGCCCGCATTGGACCTGGGGTGGAAACGCCACCGAGACCCCCAGGGCACAGCTGTAGTTGTTTCCCTTGTAGGCGGGACGGCCACCAGACAGAGAGGCTTCCTGGGGTGCATTCGGTCGCTGCGGTTGAACGGGCTGGCCCTGGACCTGGAAGAAAGGGCCACGATGACGCCAGGCGTGGACCCCGGCTGCCTGGGACACTGCAGCAGCTACGGACACCTGTGCCGCAATGGAGGGAGATGTAGGGAGAGACCCAGGGGCATCGTCTGCGACTGCGCCGTCTCTGCGTATGACGGGCCATTCTGCGAGAGCGGTGAGTGTGCGCTGGGCAGGACCGGGAGAGGCAGGCACCCTATTTGGCTGTTTGCCTCGTGTTTCTGGCATTTGACCCTTTCTCTACGAAAGGATAAGGCGGTTCTCTGTGATCAGCTAAACGAGAGTTGTTTCTCTCCCAAATTTGTCCATTTATGATTCTGTTCTTGAGAAGCTTGTGATGACTTCTGTTGGATTCAGCATCATTCACACGACACGGAGACAATAACTCTAAGTGTATGTTTACACTCGGCATTTAATGCTGTGTAACTCTGAGATGGAGCATTTTGTGGGCCTTAATAAAATACCGTTACTTGGTTTGACGTCATGTGAATAGACACAGGGATGAGTTATCTTTTATCCATGCTTGATTACCTTTTTAATCAGAAATATTTCTGCATTAAAAAAAAACAACAAAGCATGACATTCTTACGTTCTCTCTTGATAGGCTGAGGGTTAGAGATAGTGTGTGGATACACATAGAGAAGAGCCTCACCTTGACTCGTGCTAACATAACCAAAATGAGTGTCATTCCAGAGATTTCTGCGTATTTTGGAACTGGCTCGTCCGTTATCTACGACTTTCAGGAACATTCTAACTACACCGCCAGCAAGAACTCAAGCTCCTTTGCAGCTTTACTTCATGAGGGTCTGACGCTGGCTGGAGAAGTGGCCACACTGAGCTTCCGGACCACAGGGACACCCAGCTTACTCCTCTATGTGAGCTCCTTCTACGAGGAGTACCTGTCCGTGATCCTCGCCCCCAATGGTGAGTGTCGAGACTATAAGAACGAGGAGGCTGAATTAGCAAATAAGGACCACAATGAGGGGGACCCTTTAGGTGTTTAACTACGAGAAGGAAACACAATTTCATGGCTTGCCATGCTTGTTACACTAGTTCATGATAACCCTCAAGTGTTTATCACTAAAGTTCACATTTCCATGATTACATTTAAGATACATTTCCCCCATGGAAGTTTGATCATTTTAGGTATTTGATGTGCCGCTAGGCATCTTGCTATTCTGGGAAGTCTTTCCTTCTGTACGTGAATAACTTAGTTCTGCAATTCACTTTGAAATAAGATAGCTCACTTTGTACATGGAAAATATTTCCTCCTCCTTCTTAGCAAAGTAAAGAAGTATATTAAACTATCTAAAACCCACGATTCCTACGCATCACAGGAATAGGATTGTTCTTTACTCATCAGTAAAAGTCTGAGTCCCTCAGACTCTTCAGTGGCTGGGAAGCCATTCATGGCAACAGCTACATACAAAGAAAAAGTGGGATAAGAGGTACCCAACTCATGGCCACCAAGTCTTTCCAAGACTGTTGCAGATGGAGCATTAGCCCAAGCTGTGACCTCACTTCACAGAGCAGAAGGGCAGAGACCCACTTTCTGGAAGATCTGCTCCAGGCAGTACGGGATCATGGGGCAGTGGGCATCCCTGTCAAGGACATCAGGAGATTGAGATGTTATAGCAAATCATCGTCTTTCTTCTGTTTCTTGATTATGGCAGAAACATTGGAAAAAAATTCTAGTTGTGCAAAATATGCATTATGCAAATGCCAGCAATACATTAAAGTGCATTAAAATAAGTCACATTAAAAGAAGTGATACTTATAGAAACTGAATGTTAATACAATATTGCTTGAGGTTTTACCATTAATGCTATGAATACCACATGAATAATTAACTTCGAGCCTAGCTCCGAGTTCCCATATGCTTAACTTAGAATTTTTTCCTTTGTTAAGGAAAATGGAAGAACTTGGGGAAAGACCATTTGGTCTTGATTTTTAAAATAATGTAATCGGATTCTGAATTCAGCCCTGGAATAGCACATAAATGATCACTCTTCCAGGAATAGAGACTCTCGGTGTCCTTAAGCAAATACTCAATAAATTCAAATTATAGGAAATAAATAAAAACAAAATGTGCTTTAGAACCTGTGTTGATGGTTTTTATAAAATTCCATTTTAGTTAAAAATGTCATTTTTTAAATTTTGTTTAGGAAGTTTGCAGATCAGGTATAAGCTGGACAGGCACCAAGAACCTGATGTTTTTAACTTTGGTTTTAAAAACTTCGCTGATGGGCAGCTTCACCAGGTGACGATTCACAGAGAAGCGGCGGTGGTCGCTGTAGAGGTAAGGGGTAGATTCACAGCGGCAAGAGTAATCAAACCTGTGGCATTCAGTGTATGACCTCCAGCAAGGCTTTGAGAATAAATCCTAGTAAAAGAGATACACGTTCATCAGTCTTCCCAGAAAGTCCTGGGGACAGAAAACATAGTCAAAGTGTTTTCTTTAGCAATGTCGTTTGTTTGTTTAGCAAGATGCTGACAGGGTTCTTGTTAATATCTGACCGCTGAAAATGTCAAGCTGTCCTCGTTAGTAGGGAAATGTTGCCCAGTTTCTCCCAGCGATTACTGGAGACATTCCGACGAGAATGAGAGGCTTTTCCATCTGACTACAAAAGAGCAAAGGCGGCAGAAATGTAAACACAAGGGGAAAAGCAAGATTTTGCTGAAAGTGGGAATACATTTTTTTAAAGCCTCCATGTTTCGATTATTCATTGTCACTGGGTTTTGAAGAATAACCTTTATATATTGAATCTGTGCCAGTAATACCTTTTGTGGCTTGTGTTATTAATTTCTGTTTGAAATAAGTAAAAGCTTTAAGGTTTGAAATAGCTTATTGCATTTCTTTGTGGATCGTACCAATTACGGATCCCTAAACCATGAAGACAAATAAAGGGGAAAGAATAGGCAATGGGATGGTGTGAAATCCGAGGTATTAAAACAATTGCTGTGAAACCGTTTCACCTTTGTGACAGCTGAACATATGGCTCGTTTTTACCGTTTTCCTTGGTCTCCCTCAGACTCCCATTCTCTCATCACCAAAATTACTCGCCATTTTGATGTTTGCTTCTTGTGGAATATTTAATAGGTTAACCAGAATGCAAGGAGACAAGTTGTCCTGTCATCAGGGACAGAATTCAATGCTGTCAAATCCCTTATGTTGGGGACAATTTTAGGTAAGTGTCAGAAAGAGCATCGTCCCCCCACCCCCAACCTCCTGACATGGATCAGAAGTGTCAGGTTGCAAACACGGGAAGGGTTCATAAGGCTGAAAGAAGCTCCTTGTCGTATTCATGGTTTCCCAGCAAGTGACAATCAAGGTAGAAGCAGCTCTTTTGTCCGAGTGTGCCTGTAAATCACCAGGGAGGGCTGTCTGCTAGGTGAGCCACAGTGACCCCTGAGAAGTGTCTCCACATGTGCCCTCTCACTTGGCAATCAAGCAGAATGAAACTTGGTATTTCTATAACAATTGAGGAAAGGCAAAATCAAAGCAGGTGTCACGTTCACAATTGTATATTAATCAGGGGTCAAATGCAGAAATCACCCAACAGTAAATATAGATTTACATTTACAAGAAGAAAGGACTTACATTTTCTTTGAGCAAGTGAGTACGTGTTGGGTGGTAGGCTGGGCCCTGCTCTGAGATGTGTTCAGTGCTCCCAGCTACCCTTGGAAGGTCAGGATCGGAAGATCCCCCACACCCCCTTCAGGGCTGATAAAAGCATACCAGACTACTTAAGCATCAAATTATTTATGCCTTTGT
>NW_019154654.1:2811-14358 GCF_002288905.1 Enhydra lutris kenyoni | reverse complement strand
ACTTTGAATTTACTTCAAGAACTTTTCTTTTGCATGTACAACTTGGCATAGTACAAGAGGCTTAGCTTTCAGGCTATCTTGGCTTTCGACATGCTTTCCTTACCAGGCTTAATCATATTTAAATTTTGATTGGAAGTGAGGGATGTGTGACTCTTCCTTTCATTTGAACACTTAGATGCCATTGTAGGGTTATTAATTGCCCTGATTTTGATGTTGTGTCTCAGCAAATGGGGAAGCCCAAGGAGAGGGAGAGAGATGGGAAGGACCCATTGGTGGAGCAGCCAGAAGGCCCACAACAGTTACTGATTAAACTCAGTGTCTTATATAGGTGTGATTCATGGCATCCCAAAACAGTTACAGTATTAACATCAAAAATCACTGATCATGGGCGCCTGGGTGGCTCAGTGGGTTGAGCCGCTGCCTTCGGCTCGGGTCATGATCTCGGGGTCCTGGGATCGAGTCCCGCATCGGGCTCACTGCTCAGCAGGGAGCCTGCTTCTCTCTCTCTCTCTCTCTGCCTGCCTCTCTGTCTACTTGTGATCTCTCTCTGTCAAATAAATAAATAAAATCTTTAAAAAAAAAAAAATCACTGATCATTAGGTAACCATAACAAATACAAGAATAATAAAAAAGTTTGAAATACTGTGAGAATTACCTAAATGTGACAGAGACGTGAAGTGAGCAAATGCTACTGGAAACATGTGCCAGAAGACTCGCTTGATGCACTGTTACCACAAATCTCTAGTTTATAAAAAATGCAGTATTTGTGAAGTACAGTAAAATGAGATATGCCTGGACGGTAAGAACCCACTTAATTTATTCATTTACTCAAGAAATATTTATTTGGCATCTACCGTGCATTATTGTTGCACTGGGATACAGTATGAATAAAACAAAAATAAAATCTAAAGTATGTAGTCATGTAAGTATTGTATAAAGACATTTTGTTACTGAAAACTGGGTTTGTCTCTTGGTGACCGTCAAGCCAAAAGATACAGCCAAGCCAAAGAATAGGAAAAGGAAAGGTCTTGCAGCAAGTAAAGGAGAACACTAGGCCTCTTTCCCAGAGAGATGTTTCCCTGAATAACAAAATTGGGAAAGTTTTATGCTAAAGGTTTGTACATATTCATGACGAGGCTTGTGGAATGGAGAATACATCATGGAATTGAGGCAAAAGTCGTCTTAAAGTGCCTGAGTCCAGGTCAGCGTCACCGGGGGCCGGCAAGGGATAGAATCAACAGTTTTCTGCCTCCAGTTGGTGAGGGCTAAAGGGATTTAGATCCTGAAAAGATAACTGGAGAAGATCAGGCTTCACTTTTGAACTCTGGGGGTTTTACCACAGATTTATTGCCCCTGACATGATTAGGCTTCTGGCCTGATAGTGGCTGTTTTACATTCCCCCGCCCCCCAAAACAGTACATTTTATGTGACATTAGACAACATTCCCCGGTTTCTCTCAGTTGTGACACGTAGATGGCGTTACATGGTTTTTGTGGTCACCCATGCTGAGCAAGGTTGTTCAATCTTCAAAACACTTGAAACTCAAAGGTTCTGTATTTCACATCAGTTCACAAGTCCAAGTGTATCTTCCCATTTATTGGAGTTGGCATAGATTCCCTTTTAGGTAGAAAGGTAGAGACGAAGCCATTTTCTTTAAAAACAGGTTTGTTCGCAATTTCATTTATGCTATAAAAATCAGATGAGAGCATGTTGTTAAGCTGTTTTATATTCTCTCACAAGGTGGCTGGGGGGCCTTGTGTCAAGAAAGCTAGGTCTGTCTTTTTCCAGGGACACCTAACTCTGTTAACAATTTTACATTAAATAAGTACATAAATAAAGTAAAATAGAGTGGAGAAAAAAAAAACCCTTGCCACATCAAACTTAGATTTTAGTGGGAGACTGTGGTATATAATAAAAGGTAAATATTTGGTCTTTGTTCCCATTTCTTGTCATGAAGCTCCTAAAGCCCTTGGAATTTCCCGTGTGGTAGGAGTGTCTTATTCCTGAGGCACCCCTTTGGATTATACCTGGATTTATGTTTATGAGGTGACTTAGGATAGGGTCTTTAGACACCCTCAGAGCTGAGCTGGTCACCTGAAAGACCTAGTGATTAGAAGGTGGGAACTCTCAGCCCTAACTCCCCAAGCTTTTTGGAGGGGAGAGCTGGCCTGGGGATTGATCTCTTTAGAAACTCTTAAGCGGTGAGATTCAGTGCAAAGATTCACCATTCAGAAGGGTGATACACTCCACATCTTGGACCCTTCGAGCTGTACCTATTCATCTGGCCCCCTTCTTTCCTTCCTTCCTTTCTTCCCTCCTTCCTTTCTTCCAAAAGATTTTTAATGATTTATTTGAGAGAGCGTGAAAGCAAGAGTGATCACAGAGGAAGAGGGAGAAGCAGACTCCCCTAAGTGGAGAGCCTTATGCAGGACTCCATCCCAGGACCCTGAGATCATGACTCAAACTGAAGGTGGATGCTTAACCGACTGAGACAGCCAAGCACTTCCCTTCTTTCCCTCCTTTCCTTCCTTTCCTCTTCCCTTTCCTTTCCCTCTTTCCTTTCCTTCCTTCCTTACTCCCTCCCATTTTCTCCCTACCTCCTCCCCTCCTCTTTCCTTCCCTTCCCCTTCCTTCTTTTCTCTCTCCCTTCCTTCCTTCCTACTTACCTACCTTTCTTCCTTCCTTCCTTTCTTCCTTAATAGACCGGTAAATGTAAAGTATATTCCTTAGTTCTGTAAGCTGTTCTAGCAAATTATCAGACCTGGGGAGGAGATTGAGGAAACCCCAGATTTATAGCTGGTAGATCAGAAGTATGAATGGCTTAGAACTTGTTGACTGTTATCTGAAATGGAAACAGACTTGGGGGGCTGAGCCTTTAACTTGTGGGTTCTACACTAACACTGGGCAATTAGTTTGAGAATTGGATTGTTGGACAACCAGCTGGTGTCAGAATTGGTTGAGAGAGAAACAAGAGAAACAACGTATAGATAAATAAGTAGATTATGTATAAGTGTGTTAGATACTAGAACTGTTAAGAAGAGAACATGGAGTAGTGAAAAGGGTAAGGAATTTTTTTTTTTTTAAAGATTTCATTTATTTATTTGACAGAGAGAGTGGTCACAAGTAGGCAGAGAGCCAGGCAGAGAGAGAGAGAGAGGATGGGAAGCAGGCTCCCCGCTGAGCAGAGAGCCTGATGCGGGACTCCATCCCAGGACCCTGGAATCATGACCTGAGCCGAAGGCAGAGGCTTAACCCACTGAGCCACCCAGGCACGCAGGAATACTTTTTTAGGGGATGGTTGTTGAAATTTTGAATAGGTTAGCTAGTGAAAAGACTTAAGAGAAGATGACATTTGAGTTAAGAACTAAAGTCAGCAAACTAGACAAAAGGGAATAAAACAATGCAAAGTCCTTGAGGTGAGAGCTTGCTAGGTGTTGTTCCAAGAACAGGAAGGAGGCCAGTATGGCTGAAACAGAGAGAATGAAGGAGAACATGGTGGTGGATAAATTTGGAAAGGTAATAACCGTGGAGGGCTTTCTGTGTCATAATGCTTAGGACTTTTGCTTTTATTGTGAGTGAGAAGAGAAGCTGTTGGAGGGTTTTAAGCCAAGGAGTGATGAGATCTGACTTTGTTTTTAATAGAGCAGGTTCGGGGAGAGTAGGTAGGAGGGCTATTGCGAAAATCTGTGTATAAATGATGGTGACTTGGAATAGGATGAGAACAGGATGGTGCAGTGAGGAAGTTGAGAAGAATAAAATTCTGGATATATGTTACTTTTTTTTTTAAGTCTGAAATATTTCGTTTTGTGGTGGTATCATTTATTTAGCCCACTGTCTTAATGGTGGGCATTTCTACCTTCCACTGCTTTTTAAATGTTTAAATGAAAATTGTCATGTATGCATATACAAGCACTTTTCAGATTTTTTCCTTAGAATAAACTACTAGGAAATAGATTAATGGGGAATAAAAAATATAATTTTAATACTTTGGGTTCATATAGCCAGACTACTGTCCTGGAAGAATTTACCTGGTTTTTTCTTACTAGCAATAAATCTGAGTATTTATATTTTTTAATACATAGTTCTGATGCACAGTGCATGTTTAACTTTTTACAAATCCCAGATCCTGACGATAAAGAGATTTTTTTTTTCTGTTTTAATTTTAAAAAGCACACTACTTAATTTCAACTTTGATCTTCTTTTAGGTTACAGTTCCTCTGAGTCACCTCATCAATGCCTTCCATTCACCAAAAAGCACATCTGTTTCTGTCAGTGCGTCGGCTTCGCAAAACCCCCATCGAGATGTATTTCCTGAGCATGAGGCCGCTGGCAGTGAGGTAACAGTTTTTACCCTGATTATGTCAGAAACAGTGATTTTTTTGATTTAGTATGTTGTAAACATGTCTGAAATGTCTCTCTGTGAATAGGCACTTGTAACAAGACAAAAATGTCTTTAGCTTATCTCCTTTATGATTAAAGATGTCTAATTCTGGCTTTATTGTACCTAAAGAAAAGTTACTTTGTCTTTTTTTTTTTTTTTTAAAGATTTTATTTATTTATTTGACAGAGATCATAATTAGGCAGAGAGGCAGGCAGAGAGAGAGGGGGAAGGAGGCTCCCTGCTTAGCAGGGAGCCCGACACAGGGCTCAATCCCAGGATCCCGAGATCATGACCCAAGCCGATGGCAGAGGCCCAGCCCACTGAGCCACCCAGGTGCCCTTTACCACTTTTTGTTTTAAATATCTCTATAATAGCAGTTATTATGTTGTATGATAATTGCTGTGCTTATATGTACCTTATTTCTTCTTACATTTCAGGGACCTGACAGCCAGTAAGTAAGGGAAGTAATTTTTAGTTAAGAATCTGCATTTCTCTTTTGAAGTCTTTGCATTATAAATAGACGTTTTGGCTTCCCGTTCTAAAAGATAGCTTTTGAGGGGCGCCTGGGTGGCCCCTTTGGTTAAGTGTCCAACTCTTGATCTCAGCTCAGGTTCTGATTTTAGGGTCACGAGTTCAAGCCCTGCACTGGGCTCCATGTCAGACTCCATGCTGGGCGTGAAGCCTACTTAAGAAAATAATAATAAAGGATAACTTTTGAAAAGTAGCTTTTGAGTATTACAGTGCTGTTTTCATTGTAATGATATGCTTTATATTGTGTAGTTTTTAATAAAGGGCACTTTTAAGTATTTTATTTCATCATACCTTTAACTATGCTTGCCTTGGTGTTTGGATGTCAGATGAGCAACACGTGATCTTTTCCATTGATCCATACCACCTTGTTGTGAAGTTGGCAGGGCATGTCTCATAGGCATTGTACTAATGAGGCAGTTGATTCTAAGAATATGAATGACTTGTCCTAAAGCTAGTAGCTGAGAAACCCCTGGACATCAGTCCAGAACTGTATAATCCATGGATCTAACTTCATTCATTTATTTTTGCGTGTGTGAAATTTTTATGAATCTAGCTTCACATCAGTCATCAGAAGCTGATACTTTACTTGTTCTGTTTATTTTTGCTTCCCGTGCTAGAACTTCTGGCTGTCTGGGGCTAATTTTTATTTGTATTTCATGTCTGCCTGACAGCTCCTGTGGACAAGAAAATAACTCACTTCTATCCTATTTGCAGTTAGTTTAGAACTATTTTAATGTGAGTGTATTTTCTTCCTTGGTTTTCACACATTTTTTTGAAAAATTTTTATTTATTTGACAGAGAGAGGTCACAAGTAGGCAGAGAGGCAGGCAGAGAGAGGGGAAGGGAAGCAGGCTCCCTGCTGAGCAGAGAGCCCATCCCAGGACCCCTAGGATCATGACTTGAGCCGAAGGCAGAGGCTTTAACTCACTGAGCCACCCAGGTGCCCCCACACATTTTTTACTTTGTTCAATTTTCCTCTTTATTAGAAGGTAGGTATGGGTAATTACAGAACCTCTCAGTTCAAAGTAGGATCTCAGCAATGAGACCAGAGGAGTGAGATGTCTTTTGGTAACAGCATATCCCCCCCCACCTTTTTTTTTTTTTTAAATCAAATGTGCTTTTGTTTATGGGCATTAGAGACTGAAGGAAGCTTTAAAAGTCCATAATTTAGAGGCACTATTGGGAATATATTTTTAATCTTTGTCAAGCCTCATATGACTAATCTGCATAGAACCAAAACTATAAAAATATTTGCACCAGGGATGCCTGGGTGGCTTAGTTGGTTAAGTATCTGCCTTCAGCTTGGGTCACGATCCCAGGGTCTTGAGAAATCGAGTCCCATATCGGGCTCCCTGCTGAGCCGGGAGCCTGCTTCTCCCTCTGCCTGCTGCTCCCCCTGCTTTTGCTCTGTCTTCTCTGGCAAATAAATAAATAAATAATGTCTTTTTAAAAATAAATATTTGCACCAATTTGTTTTTTGTTTTGTTTTTTCCAGTTTAGTTTTTAAATATTAGGAAAAAAAAAGACAATACCTTTGTTAGATTTTTTGAATCCATAATTTTTCAGCTAATAAGAACTCTTTAAGTTAAATATCTTGGTATTAATTGCTAACTTGGTTGACTCACTCTTTTACAGCCTGTACTTAATTTAAGAGACCTTGGATTATCCGAATTAAAACTTGGACAGATTGATCAACTAGTAGACAGTCTACTTCCTGGATTTTGTAAAGGCAAGCGTGTTTCTTCCCATTGGCATACATCTCATGTCTCTGCACAGTCCTTCTTTGAAAATAAATATGGTAAGTTGGTGTATTTTTTGTTCCAATTTAAGTAAGCCGTTGTAGTTACTAAAAATTTAACAGATAGCATTTATTTATGCTTACTGTGTGTTAGCTTCTTTCCTGAGTTCTGTCCCATTCCTTTCCTTTTTCCTTTTCTCTTTCTTTCCCTCTTTCCTTTCTTTTCCTTTTCTTAATTACCTTTCATATTGGAATAATTTTGGATTTACAAGAAAGTTGCAGAGATAGTACTGAGTTCCTGTATGTCCTTCACATGGCTTCCTCTGATGTTAACTGCCTGCTTAAACATGGTGCATTTGTCAAAACTAAGAAAATAATATTGGTACAGTATGTTTAACTAAACTATAGACTATATTTAGACTTTACCAAATGAAATTTCATCTTCCTAAATTACTGGTTTTTCCACACTAGGCTTCTTTATTTGTCCCAAGATCTGCTAGCACATTTCATAGATTGTGGAATAGTGGAGTATTGTTTTAATTTTAGGTGACAAACTTTTATTGGATTCCAAGAACCATGCTAGTTTCTGAGAATACATTGAAGTAATAATCGTAGTCCTTTTTTTTGAAAGAATGTGTATTTTCTTATTTCAGTCTTGTAACAATCTGGTGTTAAAATAAGTTGGTGGTTTGTAGAAGGGGTTTCACTTCATGAGTTTCTTTTTGGATGATGCTTAAACAATAAATGTTAGAACTTATCAAAATACTTTTTTTTTTTTTAATTGATGGAAGAACAGATTTCAGTAATCAATATAAGCTATAATAGCCCAGGAACATGCAAGTTTAATTCATTTTGTGATAAAGTTTTGATTGAAGTCATACTTTGTATAAACTTAATTCATTTACTAATTATTCTATTGCTTTTATTTCGTATATGGGTTGTAGTATAAGTAAAGAATTCAAGAATGAGAAAAATGAAGTTTTTGAGCTTGGGGCCTTGGACTAAAAATCTGCTTCTATTTTAATGTTACACTACCTCCTTCCTGAGAGAAGTCCTCAGGCTGAGTGGTTAAGGGTGAGGAGTAGACTAGGATCAGACTCATTCCTGCCACTGAGTGGCTGTGGCATTTACTTTAGTCCCCCAAACTGCTGTTTTCTCATGTGAAGCGTGAGGAAAAACTCCTTATCTCACTTTGCAGGATCAAATGCAATAATCTAAATAGTTTATTTAGCCCATACTGTGCTATTTGGCTCATAGTAAGTGTTCAGTAGAGTAAAATTTTTGTTACTCTCTTAGCTTTGTAGTTTAGATTACTGTTGGTCTTCTGGTCAGCATATTTACATTTCCTTTTAAGGTTCCTTGCCAGCTGTTTTCTTGGCGTAGGTAGGCAGAGGTATTAGGATGGGGTGTGTTGATTCCTAGGAAAATCCCCGCATTCTGTCTGGGGTATTGGGATAGAGGAGAACCAGTTTCTCTTGGTCCTGTTTACTTCCTCCCGAGGATCACGAATATAAAGTAGGATGGGACCCATTAGTCTACTGTGGGAATTCGAAGGACCACCAAAGATGATGGCTTCCAGCTATGGGAGGAACTGTCTTTGAACCTAGTGACCAGAAGCTTTGAGATAGAAAGATGACTGCTTCTGGTTTACAGTGCTAAATCACATTATTTATTAGCATTTTTGAAATGGTCCCTAGGAAGTAGCAGTTTTTTATCTCTTTGTGTTCTTTGCTAAAAGTAATTTTAGGTAAACACATGTGTCTTTTACCTTGTGGTTTGAATTTAATTTCTTTGGCAGCTGTAGTCATGTCAGATCAAAAAGATAATCTGTTGGATAACTGGTAGATTGTAGTAATGCGATGAAGAACTGTAATTAGAATAGCAGTATTTTTAAAAACTCCTACAAGCAAAGTCATATGAACAAATAAAAGGCTAAGCTCATACTTTTCCTTTCTAATATTTGATATAATTATTGTATTTTGTGACTTTTTTTTAGCTTGGTAAATAGAAAATTTACTTTTTTTCAATTTTCCTCCAGGTTACTTAGATATGTTTAGTACTTTACGTTCCTCTTGCTTATACAGACAACATTCAAGAACTGTTAAAAGTATTTGTTCAGATCTTCAGTGCTGGCCAGGTATGAAACAACAACTGCATTTATTTTGGAAAAAAAAAAAGATTTAACAGATTCTTATTTATCTTTCTTAATCATATTAATGTTTATAAACAGTCATTTATAGCTCATAGCTTACAGTAGAACTGATAGATTATTCAGAGTCAGTTAGTTTGGGTATGTCCGATTTTTGGTTGGGAAAATACGTAGTAGCTGAATTTTGAATGTGAGTGATAAGTGCCACAGTAAATCAAACTTTTTAGGGAATTTATCTACACCTTCAAATAATTAACTAAACACGTTTGTTTACTTCCCCATATTCTTAAAATTTCATTTTTAAAATTGTTCCAATCAATTGCAATGACAGAAAAAAAATTTAAAGTGTAGGAAAAGTCAGGGCAGGGCAACAGCAGAGGGGTTTCATCAGTGGACCAGAAATTAGAGGACTTTCTATAAGGTAAGAAATAGGTGACATCACATTGATAGCAAAATCAAATATGCATGCATTTACATTTATTTAATACCAGACACTAGTGGAAGGTGTTAGGTGACAGTGATAATTGTAGATGAAAAAGACATATGTTACCTACCTTCATGGAACTTAGTGACACAAAAGAGGTGTGTGCTATTATTTCCAGTAGAAGTTAGGGGAAAAACCCATTTCCAAGTCAGTAACAGTGGATGATTCGTGAACAGTTGAACTGAAAGATTGCCAAAAGTGGGCCAGTCCCAGAATAGATAGGGCTTTTAACTTTTATGCCACAACTGGCAAAAGACTTGGTAATAAAGGGTGTGTGTGTGTAGAGAAGTCTGTCTCTGAAGATTGTGTGTGAGCATTGAGGCCAAGGAGAGAAATAATGGATTTGAATTATACACTAATTGTACCCTACTCACTCATTATAAGTCCATATTTTGTAGTATAAATGTATTGACCACCTAGCTAGTTTTTGAGGAAACCTATCTACAATCAGTATTAATTACTGTATTCTCTTTGCAATTACAACTGGAACAGTAAGATCTTTACATGTTGAGGAAAACTTGTAGCATGAAAGAGAGGTGCCACGTAGGGCACAGAGACCATTAATGCCCTGAAGAAATGGTTAATGCAGAAGACAGAAGAATTCTTAAAGAAGGATGATATATTTTTAAATATTCATGGAAGACTTATAAAAACTGAGCATTCGTTAGGGAATAAGGAAACTCTTCATTTTTAGAAAGTTATAACCCGGGGTCAGGTTCTCTGATCATATAATATTGAAATCAAATAACAGAAAAGATAACTTAAAAAATTCCCAATTCTATGGACATTTAAAGATACTTTTTTAAGTGTCTTGTGGCTGAAGGAAAGAGAAACAAATTGCAGACAATTAGTAATGAACCACAGTGAAAATCAACATCAAAATCTTTGAGTTGAGGGCCAGCTGTTGCTGAGGGCATTGTGTAATTTATTAGGAAGTAAGAAAGAAAATAAATCAATTACACATTCGTTTTGAGAATACTCTAAATAAATTAGAGAAATTAATATTTATAAAACAAATGAATATAAGAGAGTTTTACTTAGTTAAATGAAGAACATATTTAATTTAAGAAAACGAAAATAGAACAGTCTAATTAAAAACACTGAGAAAATGTTAGAAGTGTTAGAAGTAAAAAAANTAATTAAAAACACTGAGAAAATGTTAGAAGTGTTAGAAGTAAAAAAAAGTGATAACAGCCACATATAGGGAAGATTTAAAACTTTGAAAAGTGTGTATAAATAAAAATGTGTTGAAACAGTAATCCAAGTTATAAATGAACAACACTGACTCAAGAGATGAGACAGTAACTATGAACTTTGAAATATAATAGTGTCCCAGAGGCACTTCGGCTCAGATGGTTTTTATGGTTTATGTTCTGTTTTTCAGGACCAAAATCAAGAAAAAGGTAGAATAGGCTTTCCTGTTTATTCCACGAGATTACGGATACTAAAATGTTATCATAGAAAAGGATATGATAGATTGCAGTTTCACCTAATAATGTAAATACAGAAATCATAAATAAAATCTGAAAAAGGAAGTATAGAAATGTGCTTGAAAATATGAATAAGGAATATGAGTGATTTAATATTAGGAAGTATGTTATGTTCATAGATTAGAAAAGAATAATACTATTTCAATGTATGAAAAAGGCATGTGATAGATTTTAATTGTTAAACTTCCTACCAAGTTGTCAAAAACTAGAATAGGAAGTTTTAAAATTTATTAAGGATATCTATTAGGATCTTAGAATATAGGAAATAAGATACTAGTAGCCTGTTTTTGTTGAGTAATTTGGAAGTTTTAAACAATATAATTAAAAAGGAGTTATAGAAGTTTAAGGAAGGTCAAAATTATGATTGTTCTTTGTTTACCAGGTAATATGTTTCCAGAAAACTTAAAAAAATCAACTGAAAGGCTACTCTAGTATCATATAAGATAAATGCATAAAAATCAATATCTTATATTCTAGCAATAGCTTTTATTTATAGTTTCTTCCAAACCCATTTAATCTTTTGTCCTCACAAGAAATATTCAACATAATGTATATACATGTATGTATGTGTATACACACATATATGTATACATATGTGTACACACACATACATGTATATACATTATGTTGAATATTTGTGTTAATATTCAGTACAAATATTGTATTGAATATAATATATAATATATACACATGTATGTATATATATATATATATATATATATATGCGCCTGTGAAACTTCACGGAACGAAATAAAAGAGCTGGGTAAACTAAAA
>NW_019154654.1:0-1399 GCF_002288905.1 Enhydra lutris kenyoni | reverse complement strand
TAAAAGATAGGACTATTTTAACCTTATAAGTTGCTGTATCAAAAGACAAAGACATTAAATATTTCAGGTATATGTGACTTAAAGTTAGTATACATAACATGCTTCCTTCTTATACATGAAAATGGGAAAGGTTATGAGTGATGAATTAACTAAAGAAGATATTGAATAAAAGTAGAAGTTTTTCAAAAATTTCCCCCGTTTCTAATCTGAAATGCAAATTAAAACAAGACACTGCTTTTTGTCTATGAGATTTGTACAAATTAAAAAAATTTAGAGGGATGCCTGGGTGGCTCAGTTGGTTAAGCTCAGGTTGTGAACCCAGGGTCCTGGGATTGAGTTCCGCATTGCACTCCTTGCTCAGTGGGGAGCCAGCTTCCCCTTCTGCCTGTCGCTCCCCCTGCTTGTACCCTTTGACAAATAAAATATTTAAACAAATGTTTTTAATTAAAAATTTTTATTTATCTGTATTGGAAAGGAGGTGGAGAAAAGGATACTCCTTTTCATTGGTGGTGTATAAATCAGTAACAGCCTTTTAGAGGGCAGTTTCTTAGTGTTAAATAATTCAGACCTCACGTTTCACTTTTAAGAATTTAGTCTACATGTGCTGAAAGGTGATATGTATAAGAATTTTAACTGAAGCATTCTTAGCAATAAGAAAACAGGAAACAACTAATGTCCATAGTAGGAAAGTGGTTGAATATTCAAATCTGATAAATTGGGAAAATATTAACAGCCATTAAATTGAACGTAGTCTGATCTGTTCTAAAAAATGTCCACGATATATTGATTGTTCAGTGCAAGAAGATAACTGCAAAAAATTATGTATTATTTTTGTAGAAAGAGCATGTGTTTAAATACATAGAAATTTAGTCATGAAATTATTTTTCAAAGCTTTTATTCTTTTATTTTTCTTTTTTTTTGAATTAGGCTCTATGCCCAGTGTGGAGCCCAATGCAATCTTGAACTCAGAACCTTGAGATGAAGACTTGAGCTGAAATCAAGAGTCGGATGCTTAACCGACTGAGCCAGCCAGGCGCCCCAGTCATGAAATTAACATTGGGCACTTCTGGGAAGTGGGATTGGGGTTTGAGGAATTAGACCCTGACCTTTATTTGATATTCATCAGTGGGTGTTTTTTTCTTTTCACATTTTAAAATTACCAAGAGAATATAAAGTTATTTTATAGATTCAATCCATTTTAATGACTTTAATTACCAGGGTAGTGAAGTGTCAAAGAACTATGTTAAAAAGTGAGATAATAAACTTAGGATGATGGGCTTGGTGTCAGTTTTGAATCCTAGGTATTTTTCTTATAAGCATTTGCAATTAGAAGTAAATCTGATACTGTTCCGTTCAGTTTTCATACAGTCTCGGGGTTTTAAAACTTTGAAATCAAGAA
>NW_019154653.1:9479-14417 GCF_002288905.1 Enhydra lutris kenyoni | reverse complement strand
TAACAATGAAAATACAGAAAGGGAAATTAGAGAATCGATTCCATTTACTATAGCACCAAGAACCATAAGATACCTGGGAATAAACCTAACCAAAGAGGTAAAGGATCTGTACTGGAGGAACTACAGAACACTCATGAAAGAAATTGAAGAAGACACAAAAAGTTGGAAGACCATTCCATGCTCTTGGATCGGAAGAATAAACATTGTTAAAATGTCTATACTGCCTAGAGCAATCTATACTTTTAATGCCATTCCAATCAAAATTCCACTGGTATTTTTCAAAGAGCTGGAGCAAATAATCCAAAAATTTTGTATGGAACCAGAAGAGACCCCGAATCGCTAATGTAATGTTGAGAAATATTTTTTTTTAATGTTGGTTGGACAACTGGTTGGCTCAGCTGTTTAAATGGCCAACTCTCAATTTTGGCTCAGGTCATGATTTCAGGGTCATGAAATTGAGCCCCCCCATCAGGCCTCACGCTGGGTATGGAACCTACCTAAGATTTTCTCTCCCCCTCTCCCTCTGCCTGCACCCCCTGCTCACTTGCTCTCTCTCTAAAAAGAATAAATAAATAAAATGTTGGAGACTTCTATTTCAGAGAAGATGAAGAAGATATACCTTTCCCTATTCCATCCACTAAGTGCAACTAGACCCCCTGGATATTATACTGAAAACAGGCATAGGACTGAATGGTAGAGAGAAGTCAGATCCATTTAGAGCATTGGGACCTGAGGAACAACACTGTAGTAAATTCCTTGATTTACTTTTTGCCTTATACAACCTAAACGAATACTGGAGAAGCCAGCAACCCACAAACACCAACAGAAGCAGACAAGAATATCCTGCTTTCAAACTGTGAATCTGCAAAAAAAAAAAAAAAAAAAAAAAAAAAAAAAAAAGAATATCCTGCTTTCTCTAACCAAAGGACCAATAAAGGGGCAACCTAGCAATATAGAAAACTTTGAGGCAATGACTATTTTACTGCAGCAAAGCACAGAAAAGCTATGGCTCCCACCCCATCCCTACACCCCCCACAAAGACCAAGTGAAGAGTCTAGACACTTTTTGGGTTGTGATGAGAGTCTCCAACCTCCCTCCACCCATCATCAAGGTAGCATCCGAGAAAGCCAAGTGGAGAACTAGGACTTCCACCCCCACCTGGCAGTAATGAGTTGACACCACACCTTCCCCTGCCAGAGCCTTCTCAAAGAGGTCAGCTCAAACAGAAGATTTAACTAAGGTCCAGAGTCTCATGTAGTAATACTGAATATGTCCAGGTGTTTTTGTTGTGTGTGTGTGTGTGTGTGTGTGTGTGTGTGTGTNTGTGTGTGTGTGTGTGTGTGTGTGTGTGTGTGTGTTTTAAGTAAGCTCTACACCCAGTGTGGGACAGGAGTTACATGCTCTGTCAACTAACCCAAGCAGGCTCCTCTGTTCTATTTCTTTAGGGGGATCTGTTCTATTTTTTTTTAAGATTTTATTATTTATTTGTCAGAGAGAGAGAGCACAAGCAGGGGGAGTGGCAGGCAGAGGGAGAAGCAGGTTCCCTACTGAGCAAGGAGCCTGATGGGGGACTTGATTCCCTGACCCTGGGATCATGACCTGAGCCAAAGGCAGATGCTTAACCAACCATGGATGGAGAACCAAATGGAAATTTTAGAACTAAGATATAAAATAACTAAAATTAAAAACAGTGGAAGGTTGCAACAGCAGAATGAAGACAAATGAGAGAATAACCAGAGAAACTGAAGATAGAATAGAAATGACCCAGTTGAACACAGTTCCTGGAACTGAAAAGTGACTTCAGCTAGGCCTTATTTACATACAAGATCAACACGCAAAAAACAAATCAATTGTATTTTATATATTAGCATAAAATTAAGGTTATATAAATTAAAACATATAAATTTAAAATGAGCAATTACTTAAAAAACAAAGTGCTTATATGTAAATCTAACAAAACATGTATAAGACTTGTATGCTGAAAACTACCAAATGCTAATGAAAGATATCAAAGATCTAAATAAACAGAGACATTCTGTGCTCATTGATTAGAAGACACACCATAGTAAGGACATTTTTTCTCCTAGAATGATGTATAAATTCAATGGAATTCCTACCAAACTCCCAGCAAGATTTTTCTGTAGATAAGGTTATTCTAACTACATGGAAAGGCAAAGGAACAAGAATAATTGAAATGGGTTGAAAATGTTGGTCCCCTAATATATACATCCAAAATCTATGAATGTGACTTTATTCAGTAAAAGGATCCTTGCAAATATGATTAAGCTATGGATCTTGAGATCATCCTGAATTATCTGAGTGAACATTAAATGCAATGACAACTGTCCTTAAAAGAGATGACACAAACACAAAGGATAAAGCATGTGAAGATGGAGGCAAAGATTGAAGTTATGCAGTCACAAGCCAAAGAACACCTGGAGCCACCAGAAGTTGAAAGAGGAAAGGAAGCATTCTCCCCTATCACTCTTGGAGAGAGGGCAACCCTACCAACACCTCTACAGGTGACCTCCAGAACTGTTAGAGAATAAATTTGTGTTGTTTGGGGCCAAGCCAGTAATAGATAATTTGTAATAGATAATGGAAAGCTAAGACAATAGCTAACACAATTCTGGGGAAGGAGAAAATTAGGAAGAATTATTTTATTTGACTTCAACAAATTTTATAGCCACAGTGATAAAGACTGTGTGGTTTTGCAGAAAGATGAACACAGAAATCAATAAAACAAGAACTCAGAAAGAGCTAAACTATCTACAAACAAATATAGCCAACTCATTTTTGACAAAGGTGCAAAAGCAGTTTAATGGAGGAAAGATAGTCGTTTTTCCCCAAGTTGTTATTTAAACTCAAATTAGTTAACATATAGTGTTAGTGTTGATTTCAGAGGTAGAATTTAGTGATTCATCACTTACATATAATAACCAGTGCTCCATCACAACAAGTGCCCTCCTTAATGCCCATCACCCATTTAACCTATTTCCCCACACACCTCCCCTCAAGGAACCTTCAATTTGTTCTCTATAGTTAAGACTCTCCTGTGGTTTGCCTCCCTCTCTGTTTCTTGTTTTGTGTCTTTTCATGTCTTCTGCCCATTTCTTAACTGGATTGTTTGTTTTTTGGATGTTGAGTTTAATAAATTCTTTATAGATTTTGGATACTAACCATTTATCAGATATGTCAATGCAAATATCTTTTCCCATTCCATAGGCTGTCTTTTAGTTTTGTTGACTGTTTCCTTCATTGTGCAGAAGCTTTTTATCTTGATGAGGTCCCAATCATTCATTTTTGCTTTTGTTTCTCTTGCTTCCTGTGACATGGCTAGTAAGAAGTTGCTACAGCCAAGGTCAAAGAGGTTACTTCCAGTGTTCTCCTCTAGGATTTTGATGGTTTCCTGTCTCACATGTAGGTCTTTCATCCATTATGAGTTTATTTTTGTGTATGGTGTAAGAAAGTGGTCCAGTTTCATTCTTCTGTATATCACCATCCAATTTTCTCAGCACCATTTATTGAGGAGACTCAATAGAATTGGATATTCTTTTCTGCTCTGTCAAAGATTAGTTGACCATAGAGTTGTGGGCCCATTTATGGGTTCCACTGACTTATGTGTCCATTTTTGTGCCGGTACTATACTGTCTCAATAATGACAGCTTTGTAATATAGCTCGAAATCCAGAATTGTGATGCCTCCACTTTTGGTTTTCTTTTTCAACATTGTTTTGGCTATTCAGGGTATTTTCTGGTTCCATACAAATTTTAGAATTGTTTGTTCTAGTTCTGTGAAAAATGCTGGTGTTGTTTTGAAAGAGATTGGATTGAATGTGTAGATTACTTTGAGTAGTAGAGATATTTTAAAAATATTTGCTCTTCCAATCCATGAGTATGGAATATTTTTCCATTTCTTTGAGCTTCTTCAATTTCTTTCACAAGTACAGATCTTTTACCTCTTTGTTTAGGCTTATTCTTAAGTATCTTATGGCTTGGGGGGCAACTGCAAATGGTATTGATTCCTTGATTTCTCTCTTTGCTGCTTCATCATTGGCATATAGTAATGCAACAGGTTGATTGATGTATTTTATATCCTGCAACTTTGCTGAATTCTTCTATTAGGTCTAGCAAATTTTTGGTGGAGTCTGTCAGGTTCTCTACACAGAGTATCATGTTATCTAAGAAGAGTGAAACTTTGACTTCTTCCTTACCAATTTGGATGCCTTTTATTTCTTTTTGTTGTCCAGCTGCTGAGGCTAAGACTTTCAGTACTATGTTAAGTAGTAATGGTGAGAGTGGACATCCTTGTCTTGTTCCTGACCATAGGGGAATGGCCCTCAGTTTTTTCCCCATTGAGAATGATATTAGCTGTGAGTCTTTTGTATATAGCCTTTATGATGTTAAGGTATGTTCCATCTATCCCTACTTTATTGAGGTTTTTTATCAAGAAAGGATGCTGTATTTTGTCAAATGATTTTCTGCATCCATGAAGAGGGTCATATGGTTCTTATCCTTTCACTCATTAATGTTGTGTGTTGCACTGACTGGTAGATATTGAGCCACCTCTGCAGCCTGG
Organism: Enhydra lutris kenyoni; assembly: GCF_002288905.1. NCBI lineage: Eukaryota > Metazoa > Chordata > Mammalia > Carnivora > Mustelidae > Enhydra > Enhydra lutris. Next base: position 9,839 of record NW_019154653.1, on the reverse strand, counting down.
GGATAAATCCCACTTTATCATGGTGAATAATCCTTTCAATGTACTGTTGAATTTGATTTGCTAGTATTTTGTTGAGAATTTCTGTATCTATGTTCATCAGGGATATTGGCCTGAAATTCTTCTTTTTATTTTTTATTATGTTCAATTAACCAACATATAGTACATCATTAGTTTTTGATGTAGTGTTCAACGATTCATTAGTTGCTTATCACACCCAGTGCTCATCATATCACATGCCTTCCTTACTACTCATCACTCTGTTACCCCATCCCCACACCTCCCTCCCTTCTGTAACCCTCAGTTTGTTTTCCAGAGTCCAGAGTCTCTCATGGTTTGTCTCTCTCTCCCTTCCCCTGTGAT
>NW_019154653.1:0-9472 GCF_002288905.1 Enhydra lutris kenyoni | reverse complement strand
ACTATTCCTTATGTACCACATATGAGTGAAACCATATGATAATTTTCATTCTCTTCTTGACTTATTTCACTTAACATAATCCCCTCCAGTTCCAGCTATGTCAGTGCAAGTGGTAGGTATTCATCCCTTCTGATGACTAATATTCCATTGTATATATAGACCACATCTTTACTTGTTCATCTGTTAAAGGACCTCTCAGCTTCTTCCACAGTTTGGCTATTGTAGATATTGTTGCTATGAACATTGGGGTGCTTGTGCCCCTTCTTTTCACTACATCTGTATCTTTGTAATTCTCCTTTTTAGTGGGATTTTGTCTGGTTTTGGAATTAAGGTAATGTTGGCCTCATAGAATGAGTTTCAATGTTTTCCATCCATTTTATTTTTTGAAACAGTTTGAGAAGAATAGGTATGAACTCTTCTTTAAATGTCTGGTAGAGGGGACATCCGGATTGCTCAGTCAGTTAAATGTCTGCCTTCAGCTCAGTTCATCTTCTTGGGGTCCTGGGATCAAGCAAATTGTGGGTTGCTGGAAGGGAGATGGGTGGTGTGATGGGGTAATTGCATGATGGACATTAAGGAGGGCGCATGATGTAATAAGCACTGGGTGTTATAAGCCACTGATGAATTACTGAACTCTACATCTGAAACTAATGGACTGTATGTTGCCTAATTGAATTTAAATTTAAAAGAAGAAAAAAATAAATGTCTGCAGGGGAAAGGAGGAAAAACTGAGTGAGAAGAAATCAGAGAGGAAACAAACCATGAGAGACTCTGGGCCCTGGGAAATAAACTGAGGGTTACAGAATGGGGGGGGTGGAGGGATGGGGTAACCACGTGATGGGTATTAAAGAGGACATGTGTTGTGATGAGCACTAGGTATTATATACAACCAATGAATCATTGAACACTACATTAAAAACTTATGATGTACTTAAAAAAGAAAGAGAAATGTTTGGTAGAGTTTGCATGTGGATAAAAAATGCAAATGCCAGAAAATTAAAAAAAAAAAACACCAAAGTGCACGTTTCAACAGGGTAGAAGATCCCAGCAAAAAGTGTGGAGGACTATAGGAGAAGGGAGGGAAAACTGAATGGGAAGAAGTCAGAGAGGGAGACAAACCATGAGAGACTCTGGACTTTGGGAACCAAACTGAGGGTTACAGAAGGGAGGAGTCTGGGGAGATAGGGTAACTGGATGATGGGTATTAAGGAGGGCTAATTGAACATAATAATAATTGTTTTAAAAAGTGTTCCCCAGTCCCCAGGTAGGCAACCATCTTCAGGCCATGGACTTCGCCCAACTTCAGGGTCAGCCTTATTTCTAAATCTCCTTTTGACTGGAGCATCCTCTGCACAACCCAAGGAACCCCATCTAAGTGTCTGTCAGAACTGGTTTTCAAGGGGCCCATGGGTGGCTCAGTCATTAAGTGTCTGTTTTCAGCTCAGATCATGATCCCAGGTTACTGGGATCAAGCCCCGCACTAGGCTCTCTGCTCAGCGGGAAGCCTGCTTCTCTCTTTTCCACTTCCCCTGCTTGTGTTCCCTCTCTCGCTGTGTCTCTCTCTCTGTCAAATAAATAAATAAAATCTTAAAAAAAAAAAAAAACCCTGGGGACGCCTGGGTGGCTCAGTTGGTTGGACGACTGCTTTCGGCTCAGGTCATGATCTCGGAGTCCCAGGATCGAGTCCCGCATCAGGCTCCCAGCTCCACGGGGAGTCTGCTTCCCCCCCCTCACTTCCTCCTTGCTCATGCCCCCTCTCAATCCCTCTTTTTAAAAAAAAAAAAAAAAATCTTAAAAAAAAAAAAAAAACAAAACCCTGGTATTCAACAGAAGGGGCAGTGAGTGCTCTCTGGTTATAGATCTCCTCATTGTCTCAGCTCTGACTGGGCCCCAAATGGTTGCTATGTAAATTAAATCACCTCCTGCTACAAAAAAGTGCCCCCCAATCCCCTTGGGCACACATGTTTGAGAAAATGCTTTGAAGTTTGGTAAATAGAAGCATGTGTATCATTTTATGGACTTGGGGCACAGAAAAAAAGAAAAGATGGTTATTTTCTTTGTCAGCAACACCATAGGCACAGTTTTGGGTGGCGATTCAGAGCCTGGATGTGAATGCTAGCCTCCTTTTAGAATCTGTATGGACAAAAAATTACTCATCCTCACTTTTTTTCATGATAAAATGCGAGAGGTAATAACACCTTCCTGATTGGACTATTTTGAGTATAAAAATGAAGGACTATAAGGAGGAGAGCTGGAATCCTGGCAGACTGTTAAGCCATCAGTAAATGTTAGGGCTTATTATTCTTTTATATTTAAAGAAATATTTGGTAGAATTCTCCTGGGAAGCCATCTGGCCCAGGACTTTTTTTTGTTGGGAGATTTTTGTTTACCGATTCAACTTCTTTACTGATTATGGGTCTGTTCAAATTTTTTATTTCCTCCCGTTTCAGTTTTGGTAGTTTGTAAGTTTCTAGGAATTTATCCATTTCTTCTAGACGGCCCAATTTGTTGGCATATAATTTTTCATGGTGTTCTCTTATAATTATTTGTATTTCTGTGGTGTTGGTTGTGATCTCTCCTCATTCATTCATGATTTTATCTATTTTTGTCCTTTCTCTTTTCTTTTTCATAAATCTTATTAAGAGTTTATCAATTTTATTAATTCTTTTGAAGACCCAGCTCTTAATTTCACTAACCTATTCTACTGGGTTTTTTATTTGTTTGTTTCTATATCATTTATTTCTGCTCTAATCTTTTTTATTTCCTTCTTCTGCTGGATTAGGTTTTACTTGTTCCTTTTCTAGCTCCTTTAGGTGTAATGTACTTCAGGGTTTTTTTAAATTTTTTAAAATTTTTTATTTATTTGACAGAGAGAGAAATCATAGGTAGGCAGAGAGAGAGGAGGAAGCAGGCTCCTCACTGAGCAGAGAGGCCGATGTGTGGCTTGATCCCAGGACCCTGAGATCATGACCTGAGCCAAAGGCAGAGGCTTAACCCACTGAGCCACCCAGGCACCCCTGTACTTGAGTTTTAATCCATACTTTGTGATGATAATTTAGGGACTTCATAACTTCTTTGTCTTAATTTATTTAATAGGTCAGATAAAGCCACCATGACCTATGGTCCTTGAGTTCCTCATGTCTTCTTCACATTCTCTAGACAGAAGCTGTATAATCATTCAAATTTGTTTTCCTTTGATACCTTATTCTGGGTGCTCAATAACTTAACTATTTCACCACTATACTCCTGTTTAGAAATATGAATAAGAGCTTCACTGTCTTCTGTTCCATCTCAGTTGGATAAAAATTCCTAAATTTCCCAGGGGGTCATTGCCTCTATCCACCTCCTGATATAATTTCTGTAGCCAGGATTGGGAATGGGAAGAATTTTTTAAAAAATGAGGAGAGCAGGCAACAAGAATCACAGTGACCTTGTAAAATCAGAAAGAATCCAGTAAACAAACTGCTTTGGTGTTGACAAATCTCTAATCTTTCTGTCTCTCCTTACTTGATNTCCTTACTTGATTTGCTGAAGATCCATAGACCAGAGCTTGAGCATATGATTTGAACAGCAGGAAGTGGATGACAGCAACATAAAAGCTCCACTTAGGGATGGTTCTGAAAGATAATTGAGAAAATGACTTCTCAAGGGACAAAACTGACTGTTACATGTGATTGTTCATTTTGCCTAGAGGGTGAGACAGTAACAGCTAGGATCTGTGACAAGTAATGACTAGCCACAAATGACCAAGGAATAAGATAACAAAATTAAGACAAGGAGACTATGGCAAGAAGTATGTGAAAGTGCTTCTAGAAAATGGCACCAAGTACCTACATTCCTCAGCTTCCATCATAGCAAACTGTATATATGTGACTAAGTTCTGGCCAGGGAGATGAAGAAAAATGCAGTACTTCTAGGAAGTGATTATAAGTGATTATAAAGGAGGATGATCTCAGCTGAGGAAATAGCATGTATGGTGGTAAACAGATGGAGTAAGAGATTAAAAGAATTTAAAAAATAAATGTGTCTAAAATACATAAGACTAGATATCCTGATTTACCACCCCCTATTTTCCTCTAGTCAATTTAATGATAGTCACAACCCACTACATTAATTTCACAGCACATTCATTAAAGTGTTGTAGCCAGCAATTTGAAAAAGTATTGCTCTATGATATAAAAGTAGAATTTGCTGGATCATAGATCACGGGCATCTTTGACTTTACTAGGTTATTCTAAATACCTATAGTTGGATGGTATATATCATATATAATATTATTATAATATGTTGTGTGTGTGTATATATATATATATATATATATATATACATATATATATATATAAAATACATGTCCCTGTATATCTATTTATGTGTGTGTGTGTGTATGTGTGTGTGTGTGTGTGTGTGTGTGTGTGTGTGTGTATAATACATGTCCCTGACATGAAACAGTTTAAAAGTGGTTAAGAAAGTAAAAGAAAGCCAGTAATGTCAATCTGGAGATTGAGGAAGACCAAGCCTGAGATGAAACTAGAGAAGTAGTCAAGGTTCACATCACTTAAGGTCTTGTAGGCCCTGTAAGGAGTTTGGACTTAACTCTAAGTTAAGTAGGAAACCACTAGAGAGTATTAAGCAAAGGGATGGCCTTGATCAGATATGTTTCTTTTTTTTTAAAGAAGAACAATCTTTTTTTAAAAAAGATTTTATTTACTTATTTGACAGAGAGAGAGACAGCAAGAGAGGGATTACAAGCAGGGGAGTGGGAGAAGGAGAAGCAGGCTTCCCACTAAACAGGGAGCTCCATGTGGGGCTCGATCCCAGGAACTGAGCCGAAGGCAGATGCTTAATGACTGAGCCACACAGGTGCCCCAGATACGTTTGTTTAAAAACACTATTGCTGGCTTTGGAAAATGTGTTAGAGATGGGCCAGAGGAGATGTGTTAAGAACGATTCTCAGTAGTCCAGGAGATAGATGCTGTGAAGTTAGGCTGGAGAGGTAGCAACAGATATGGAAATATTGGAGAGATATTTAAGAGATAGAACTGACAACATTGGGTAATAGGATATTGTAGTGTGTGGGTGCAGAAGATTCAAAGGAAACTCATGTGTTTCTGACTTAGACAACTGAATGGATGGCATGAAAAGTTACGAAGATGGAGGAGACTGAAGGATGGAGGAGCCTGAAAGAGTTTAGTGAAGCAAGAGGTGCCTTGGTGGCTCAGTGGGTTAAGCATCTGTCTTCAGCTCAGGTCATGATCTCCAGATCCTGGGATCGAGCCCCGTGTTGGGTTCCCTGCTCAGCCAGGAGCCTGTTTCTCCCTCTCCCTCTCCCTCTCCCTCTGTCACTCCCCCTGCTTATGCTCTCCTGCTCTCTCTCTGTCAAATAAATAAATTGAAAGTGTTAAAAAAAAAAAGAAGAGTTTAGTGAAGAGGATCATGAGTTCACTTATGTTCATTTTGAGGAGTGGGCATCACCGTAATTCTTTCAGCTGCTGATACCAATGCAGATGCCAACAGAATGCCCAGTTAGGGGTAGTTGAAACAAACAAGACCTAAACTTTCACAAAATGAAAGGTCTTGGTGTGAAGGTGGTTGTTGGAGTTGGTTCAGTGATTCAAAATGTCAATGCCTGGCTTTTTTCCTCATGACCACAAATGCTGTTCAATGCAACCAAGTCCAAGGCAGGAAGAAGAGAAAAGCAGGAAAAGTTTTCCTTCCTTTGAAACTTCATCATTCTGTTCAAAAAAGGAAATTTCTCCCTGGTAGAATTCCTCTTGTATCACATTAGCCTCCCTTGCATGCCCACCCTTAGGCCAATCAATAACTAAGAGGATTCTGAACACTATCGCTCATTTAGATCAATTCTCACTTCCTCCTTGAAATCAAGGGATCTCTGTGAAATATCTGCATGGGAAAGGTGAAGCAGGAAATTGTTGTGGGTAGGCCAAGGACAGTGGTTGCCACAACATAAAAGGGGGGATGTCGATGACTCCACTTGTTATATGAATCCAGAGAAGAAAGTGAAGTCCAGACTGGAAATATAAATTGTGCCATCAGCTGCCAAGAAAAAACACGGTGGCCTAGAGTCAAATCACAGAACTTCCCTCCTCCTATGCCTACTAAAGTGAGCTCCGAAGAAACATAGCAAAATCCAGCAAAAAGCACACAAGGCACAACAAAACAAGGAAGGAAGCTAACCTCATGCCATAAGTTTGAAAAGCGTTAGAGCCCCCACCCTCCGAGTGACTACTCACCACCACCACTATTACCACCATTCTGTGAACCCTTGAGCTAACAGTGAGATGGACCATTAGACACACATCCTGCAGTGTAGTCCTGAGAAGGGGGAGAAATTTTCCAGATAAGCTAAATATGAGTGTGGGAGAATTGATCTACTGTATATCAGAGAAAATAGCAGACTGAACACGGCTTTCAATTTAAGTATAAGCAGCATGAAAAGAAACAGGCTATTATGCAAACGCAGTAAAACAAAAAAAAAAAGTAAACAGGAACATAATATGCAAAGACAGGTTTAAAAATGCATTTGAAGGAAAACACAACCCAAGGGACAAAAGAAAATTGCCCATTAGTGCATTATCTTCTAGAAGAACTTAATGACATTTTCTCATGCATTGGGAGATGTCTGAAATGAAGTTCACCTGATGTTAATGATGGCTGATTTGGAGTGTGGCATTTTAAGTTTTGTTTTGTTTTGTTTTGTTTTGGTTTTGTTTTTTTTTTGCTTTCTTCTTTGTACTCTTCTGTATTGCTTGGATTTCTTATAATAAGCACTTTTTATCAGCACACAGGTGGTACTTATATCCAGAGGTGTATGAGAGATTTTTTTTTAAAGGGATAGAATAAAATACAGAAGACCCTTAGGAGATATCTCTGAGGAATTTTTGTATTTAATGGTTACATATAGTGAAAGTTTATAGCAAAATAGTAGTTATGTGTTACCAAGAAAATTAAGCATGAATATTAAAAATGGGAGGGAACAATCAACTCTATGTTAAATGATATTGAGAAGTCATTAAGTTGAGGACTTAAAAGTGGTCATTGAGTTCAGTAATTTGTTGGTCATTAATGATCTTGGCAAGAGCATGTTTAAGAGTGTTTGGACCCAAACCAGACTGAAGGAGGTTGAAAAGTGCTTGAATAATGACAAAGTGAAGACAGTGCCATATAGACTCTTCTTTCAATACAGTTAGTCTGGAAATACAACAGAAGGGGATATCAATACCTAAAGATACTGAGAATGCCTAAAGGACAAAGAAAGTGCAGGTGGTGGTTGAGGTTTAGAAAAGAGGAGGTAACATGTGATGTTTGTTGCAAATAGAGATAGCTTTATAGATTTAGTGGGCGAAAGATGAGGTTTTTTCTAAGTGAGGGATTCTTTTCTATCTAAATGAGAAGACAAGGTCATTTGCTAAGTGTGAGGGGATAGGAGCTTGAATGAGAATTTTGATAATGGAAGAGTAAATTCACAACAGAAATATGATAAGACCCCTGGGCAGTTTAAAGGGTTCATTTATCACCATTTTTCTGGAGTGGTAGCAATGTGCCACATTATATGACTTTCTATAGCTATGCTTGACAGCCAAGTGCAAGCTGGGAAGGGACATAGTATCCATAGCTGGTATTTGTCTAGTGATTGCAAAGAAATGTCAATGGGGAAAAGGAATGAAGGTATTTGCAAAACAGTCATTGAAAATATGAGCCATGGATTCTAATTTGGTTAAGGGAAAAATGACACTGTAGAGAGGGAAAAAGGAAAGGAAGAAAGTAGATGGGTCAGTTCTATCAATCCAAATGAAGTCCACAGAGAGGTGGGGTGAAAGCTGTGGAGTATCAAACTGTAAGGAGAGACAGTTTTGGTCAGAGTAAGATATTTAAATAAGTTTCTGAAGTGGAGAAATTTTACTTTATGATAAAATCCAGGATGTAATTTTAGGGTCAAAGGAACTAAGATGAGTGGAGGAAAAAGACAGTAGAAATAAGAACATGGAAAGGGGACCAGGTTTTTGATAGGATGAATATTGAATTTATTCAGGATGATGGCAGGAGTTGAGGTGAAGAGGACAATAAGCCAAGCGCCAAGGTTATAAATGTGTGAGGTGATGTGCCTAATGCCTTGGTAGGTGACAGTAATGAAGAGTGGAAGAGCCAAATGACAGAAGCCTCAAATGACCCTGGCCTTTTTCATAATAAAGAGGGCATACAGTTTGAGGTGGCACTGTGAAGTAATGATGACACCATCTTTATGTCTCCAGCCTGCTATATGTGGTGAGTATGAGAATGAGCAGCCACGCTGCAGAGTTGCTATAGAAGTTGGGTGACTGGGGATAGATAGGGTTGAGTTAAGGCAGGGAAAGAAAAGAATATTCAGAGAATTTGAGAATATAGAAGAGTCTGTCCAGGGAGCACATTGTAAGGATCTGAGAGACCAAGGAGAAGGGATAGAGTGCAGTACATGAAGGGAGATGAAGCCAGAGCATTAGAGAGAGAGGAAAAATGAGAAAATGTATTGGTCTGGGCACTGACCAGGGAAAAGAGAGTCTTAAAAAATCAAAATTTAAAAAAAAAAAATCAAAATTTACAGATCACCAAGAGGATTCATGTCACCAGAATAATCTCAAGCCTTGAGCAGAGACTGTGTACAACTTAACCAACATGTCCAGTAGTCCTAGCTCCTCTATAAATCTCCAGATCCCAGGAGAAAGATGCCGGCCCCAGCCAGTGATGGGCTGATGTACCCATACAACTCCCTGGAGTCAACCTCCCCAGTAATCTTCCTAGGACTCTCCCTGAGACAAGGACAAGAGGAATTGGCCAGAAGCAGAACCTAGGGCAGCCAGATTTGCTGACAAGAGACTTGTTCCTCTTCCAGAGACATAACCCAACAACAGATGATTATGAGATTCACTGTCCTGTTATGTATGTGTCCTACTGTATGTAATATATGCACTAAACAGATGATGCTGAATGAAATGTCTCTTCTTTCTTTCTCTTTTGCATTAGTTTTGTTGTGATTGCAATTTTTCCCCCACCATTTTGATGAGTCAAACTTCTGAGTCTCTTTCCCAGTAATTGGTTATTTTGATTTTTTTTAAATTTTATTTTATTTTTTCAGTGTTCCAAGATACATTGTTTATGCACCACACCCAGTGCTCCATGCAATATGTGCCATCCTTAATGCCCACCACCAGGCTCACCCAACCTCCCACCCCCTTCCCATCCAAAACCCTCAGTTTTTTTTCCTCAGAGTTCACAGTATCTCATGCTTCATCTCCCCCTCCAATTTCCCCCAATTCACTTTTCCTTTCCTTCTTGCAACATCCTCCATGCTATTTGTTATGCTCCACAAATAAGTGAAACCATATGATAATTGACTCTCTCTGCTTGACTTATTTCACTCAGCATAATCTTCTTCCAGTCCCGTCCATGTTGCTACAAAAGTTGGGTATTCATCCTT
>NW_019154652.1:7690-14477 GCF_002288905.1 Enhydra lutris kenyoni | reverse complement strand
GCAGATTTCCCAAAAATGAACACACATTTTCCAGGTAAGATTGCTCACTGTACTTCCTCTTTCCTTATCCCTGCTGTTTTCCTAACTATGGGAAATTGTATAAAATAAGATAGTTATAGTAGACGGGTTTGGGATTTAGTAAGAGCTATTGGGTTGTCTGCGTGGTTCAGTTGATCAAGCACCTGCCCTCAGCCCAGATCATGAACCCAGGGTCCTGGGATCAAACCTCACATTGGGCTCCCTCCCTGCTCATTGGGGAGCCTGTTACTCCCTCTCCCTCTGCTGCTCACCCTGCTTGCTCTCTCTGTTTTCTTTGTGAAATAGATAAATAAATAAATAAATAAATCTTTAAAAACAACAACAAAACAACAAAAACCCAACCAGAGACAAGATGGTGGAGAACTAGGAGGAGGCGCCATTTCAACCTGTACCTAAAGTGAGCTGATTAGCCACCAAAGAACTCTGATCACCCATGAAATCAGCCTGAGATTAGAATTATACACGTCTGGATCTCTATGGGGGCAGAAGACACCAGTGGGCAGGTAAAGCAGAGTGGGAACATCAGACTGATATCGGAAGATAAACAAAAGGGGGAGGGAGCCACCAGAAGGGACCCATTGGAAAGTAATAGCCCAATATGAGAGTACCCTGCAACTAGGGACCAGCATTAACTAGGAGTCTGGTTGAAAGCACTCAAAAAGAGCAAAGGATGGTGGAGGGAAATTGTGGGAATCAAGGTGGTTAGGGACAGGGGCTTAAGTCCCTTGACCCAGGACAGCCACCCCTGGCACTGAGCCAGAGAGAGTGCGGCAAAGAAACCAGGTCTTGGTCCCTGAGACACCAGCGCGCCTGAGAGCACATGGGTCCAGCTCCCGTGAGGGGCTGGGAGCCTCACTAGCCTGCAGAACCGCAGCCTTTTTGCACTCCCCACACACGCGCGGCACCGCACCGTGCTACCAGAGTCTGAGTCGCGACCCACACCCTCCCCTGAGAGGTGCGTGCAGGCGCCAGCCCGGTGCTCTCAAACCCGGAAAGTCTGAGCACTCCCAGCCCAGGCCAGTGGGAAAATCTCACTGTGTGATTGCTGCTTGGAACCTCTCTGGAGGTCTGGAGCTGCCCAGACTGCTGCCGCTGTCGTGGTTTTGGGTACAAGCAGGAGTTCCTGCGTCCCCAGGGACCGCGACTGGGAGCGTGCTCTGCCAGTGGCCAATGGGGAATTTATGTGCTCTGGAGCACCCAGAGGGGAACAGACTGAGACTTCTCTCTGAGAGGGAAGTCTGGGTGCAGTTTGCTTTCCTCTAAACCTCTAAAAACCATCAAAAGCTGTCAAGGCGAGAGAAAACGAACAAACAAACCAAAAAACCTCCAGAGAACAAGAGCTTGAAAAACCAGTTTCCTCAGAGCCCATCCCCTTGATGGGTGCAGGAGGACTTAACTCAGGGAACTCAGGAACAATGAAGAAACAAGAGCATTGAACGACACATTTGACCAGATGGACCTAATAGATATGTACAGAAAATTCCACAATAAAACAACAGAATACTCATGCTTCTCGAGTGCACACGGAGCTTTCTCCAGAACAGACAAGAATTGTCTGAAAACCCGCGCAGCAGGCCACTTCCCCAGAAAGCCAACCGGAAAAAAAAAAAAAAAAAAAAAAAAAAGACAAGAGAACAACCACCACTACTTCATAGATACAATTTTTATTTTTAATTCGTTCCCACTATTCTGGTTCATTTCTTTTATAGATAATTTTTTAACCTATTTACCGTCACAGTGAAATGTCCAGTACATCAAATTCCATAATAACATTTAACCTGAATTTTTGATACATATACCCATATTTTTCTTTTGCTTTTCTATTTTTTAATTTTTTAAAATTTATTTTATATTAGTTTAGTTTATTCTTTTTTATTTTTATTTTTTAATAGTCATATGCAGTTAAATTTCAAGGTAGTCCCCTTTCCCCAATCAATGCTACCCCTATAGGTAAACAAATTTTTAATCCCCCCTTATCTTAGAAAAGTTGAGTCCCTTAACAAAGATATCAAGATACATCCAGGAAGAATCAAAATAACCTTCCTACCCCACACTGAGAATTTATAGTCAATCTCCTATCTTTTTCTTCCGCCAGTGTTTCTGTGTATTTGTGTTTCTCCTGGTAGTATATAAATCTTATACTTGGGGTTCTTTTTGACGAGGTTCTTTTTTTGTCTTGTTTATATATATATATATATATTTTTTTCTCTTCTCAACTACTTTTATCAGTCTTTTTGTTTGTCTGTTTTTGTTTGTATACCTCATAAATCTTACCTTGGGACCCATTTGGGCTGGGCCTTCTCTTTTATCTTTTTTTTTTTTTTCCTGTCTCTCTCTCTCTCTTTTTTCTTTTTCTTTTATTTTTTCTCTAGTTTGGGTGGGGAATCCTGATTGCTCAGAAGTGTTCCAGGGTGCACCTTGACTGCACCATGGTCGATACATCCAGCTACATCCGTTCAGCCATCTCTCACCAAAATCACTAGGAGGAGGAATGCCCAACAGAAGAAAAATTCAGAGGATGGGCTTTCTGCAACAGAGCTAATGGCTATCGACATAGACAATATGTCAGAAAGGGAATTCAGGCTAACAGTTATCCAGTCAATAGCTAGGTTGGAGAAAGCCATGGATGACAAAATGGAATTGATTAGGACAGAACTGAAAGCCAGCAGGGATGATGTTCACAATGTTAGGGCAAAACTGAAAGCCACCAGGGATGATGTTCACAATGTTCTCAATGAGTTCCAATCTAATCTAAATTCTTTAAAAGCTAGGGTAACTGAGAGAGAAGATAGAATTAGTGATCGGGAGGACAAACAGATAGAGGGAAAGGATCAGGAGGAAACCTGGAACAAACAGCTTAGAAACCATGAAAACAGAATTAGGGAAATAAATGACGCCATGAAACATTCCAACATCAGAATTATTGGAATCCCTAAAGGGGAGGAGAAGGAAAGAAGTCTAGAAGATATAGTGGAACAAGTTCTTCATGAAAATTTTCCCATCTCGTAAATGGAAGCAGTGTTCATGTACTAGAGGCAGAAGGGTCTCCACCCAAGATTATAGATTCCAGAAAAACATCAAGGCACCTGATAGTCAAATTGAGGAATCATAATTGTAGATACAATCTCTTGAAAGCTGCAAGGACAAAGAGGCTCCTTACTTACAGAGGAAAGCCCATCAGAATAACGTCAGACCTGTCCACAGAGACCTGGCAAGCCAGAAAGGGCTGGCAAGATATATTCAGGGCACTAAATGAGAAGAACATGCAGCCAAGAGTACTTTATCCAGCAAGACTTACATTCAAAATGGATGGAGAGATAGAGTTTCCAAGACTGGCAAAGCTTAAAAGAGTATGTGACCACCAAGCCTACACTGCAGGAAATATTAAGGGGGGTTCTATGAAAGAGGAAAAATCCCAAGAATAGCATTGACACTAATTTGTGGAGCATAACAAATAGGATGGAGGACAAGGGGAGATGGAGAGGAGAAGGGAGTTGAGGGAAATTGGAAGGGGAGGTGACCATGAGAGACTATGAACTCTGAAAAACAATATGAGTGTTCTGAAGGGGCGGGGGTGGGAGGTTGGGGGAACCAGGTGGTGGGAAATGGAGAGGGCACGGATTGCATGGAGCACTGGGTGTGGTGCAAAAACAATGAATACTGTTATGCTGAAAATAAATTTAAAAAATGATTTAAAATATTTATCTATATATTTTAAAAAATGAACCAGAATAGTGGGAACGAGATAAAAATTAAAATTGTCCTAAGAAGTAGTGGTGGTTGTTCTCTTGTAATCATTTTTTTTTCTTTCCTCGTTTGTTTTCTGGGGGAGGGCCTGCCACATGGGTTTTCAGTCAATGATGTTCCCTGAGTTAAGTCCTCCCACCCCCCTGAAGTGGGGGTGGGGGGGTTAAGGAAACCGGTTTTTTCAGGCTTTTGTTCTCTGGAGGGTTTTTTTTGTTTGTTTATTCCTCTGTTTTCTCTCACCTTGACTGCTTTTGATGGGTTTTGTAGGTTTAGAGGAAAGCAAACTGCACCCCGACCTCCCTCTCAGAGAGAAGCCTCAGTCTGTTCCCCTCTGGGCTCTCCAGAGCACATAAATTCCCCCTTGGCCGCTGGCAGATCATGTTCCCATTCGTGGTCCCTCTGGATGCAGGAACACCTTCTTGTACCCAAAACCAGACAGTGGCGGCTGTGTGGGCAGCTTCAGACCGTCAGAGAGGTCCCAAGCAGTGATAGCACACTGAGATTTTCTTGCTGGCCATGGCTGGGAGTTCTCAGACTTTCTGGGTCTGAGAGTGCCGGGCTGGAGCCAGCGCACACCTCTCTCAGGGGAGGGTGTGTGGCGGGACTCAGACTCTGGTCATGTGGCCTGTGTGCATGGAGAGTGCAAGAGGCTGTGGTTCTGCCAGCTGGAGCCTACAGGCACCTCTCTCAGGGGGAGGTGTGGGGCGAGACTCAGATTCTGATAGCTCGGCTTGGTGCATGCATGGGGAGTGCAAAAGGCTGTGGTTCTGCTGGCTGGAGCCTGCAGCACCTCTCTCAGGGGGAGGTGTGGGGCTTGACTCAGACTCTGATAGCACGGTGTGGCGTACATGTGGAAAGTGCAAAAAGGCTGTGGTTCTGCCGGCTGGCTGGCAAGGCTCCCAGCCCTTCATGGGAGCTGCCACCCAGGCGCTCAGGCATGCCTGAGGGTCAGGTACCAAGACCTGGTTTCTTTGTCGCACTCTCTCTGGCTCATCACCAGGGGTGGCTGTCCTGAGTCTGGGGACTTAAGCCCCTGTCCCTAACTCCCCATTCCCACAATTTCCCCCCACGATCCTTTGCTCTTTTTGAGTGCTTTCAACCAGACTCCAAGTTAATGCTGGTCCCCAGTCACAGGGCACTCTAATATTGGGGTATTACTTTCCAATGGGTCACTGCTGGTGGCTCCCTCCCCCTTTTGTTTATCTTCAGATATCACTCCAATGTTGCCACTCTGCTTTACCTGCCCACTGGTGTCTTCTGCCCCTGTAGAGATCCAGACATGTATAATTCCAATCTCGGGCTGTTTTCATGGGTGATCAGAGGTCTTTGGTAGGTAATCAGCTCACTTTAGGGTACAGGTTGAAACGGCACCTCCTCCTAGTTCCCCGCCATCTTTTCTCCCATTTATACTTTTATATGAATTTTCAAATCAACTGGTCACTTTCTACCAAAGATACAGGATGAGATCCAGTGGGGGAAAGTTGATGTTGAACAGTATCGAATCATGTCACCCCCAAATATGGATGTTCCCTTCATTTTCTAAGGCTTCATTTATTTCTCTGTGAAATAGTTTGTGATTTTCAGTCGGATCTATCCCTCAGTATTTCAAGCATCATGCTATTACAAATGAGACCACTTTTCACATTTCAGTTAGGCATTGTGATCAAACAAATCACACCTGAGTTTTATATATTGATGTTGGACCTTGATGCAAGCNTGGACCTTGATGCAAGCAAATGCATTTCCGATGCAAGCTCCATCTGGCAGTGAACATATCTTTGGAGATTTAGGTATTTGTCAGGTGAGAAGGATCTGATTCCATTCCCTTGCACTTTTCTCAGCAGCCCAAGGTAAAGGAATAACCCAATCCAAATCCAGTCGTATGGTTGGGAAGATTGTACAAAGTCTGTGGACCAATGCATGTGAAATATTTTGTATGTCCATTAATGCACTTTCCTTGAGAGTAACGATTCAATTGGCAAGGCTGCCAATTTATCTTGCATTTAGCGATAACACCACATGTATAAAATATAGAGGCTGACGTTCTCTCTTATAATTCAATTGAGTCCTCAATAATGTATTGCCAGCATTACATACTACCAGAAACTTTGGAACAGTACGCAATGATATATCCATCAAATGCCATGAGTTTGTGCCCAAATCGGATTTCTCCCATTTCTGATGTGGTCTCTTATAAAATGACACCAGCAGCATGTAAACAAATAATAGTGGCAGGCCGAAGGCTGTGTGTGACTGAGTTGTGTGACTTAGCTACCTTAGGAGACAGTTGCTCGTACTCGCAGTCTGATGTATGTGTCCACTCCCATCAATCCATAAGCATCAGGTCCTGTTTCTGCAACAGAATCTTTAGTCCTTTGTGTCAACTTCATTCCCCCAAGGAAGAGTGAAGATGTTTGACTTAAGTAATTATTGGTGTGTAACATATTTAGTTAACTTTTAGTCACTGAACTTAACATCCTATCAGGTAAAGCTTGCTCACCAGTGTAACTCTCAAGGTCACATTCCGTGTGGCCCAGGTAACATGTCTCAAAGAAATCAAAGCATCCATTCAGTGTTAGGTGTCTCACCTAAAGTTCATCCTTGATTTACTAACACGTGGCTCACAAACATATTTAAATGTGTTTGATTTAGGTTTATCTAAAGGTTTTCTTTTTTTTATTTTTTAGATTATTTATTTGTTTATATGACAGACAGGGATCACAAATAGGCAGAGAGGCAGGCAGGGGGCGGGGGAGCAGGCTGCCCACTGAAGAGAAAGCCAGATGCGGGCCTCGATACCAGGACAGTGGGATCATGACCCGAGCTGAAAGCATAGGCTTTAACCCACTGAGCCACCCAGGCACCCCTATCTAATGGTTTTCTAAAGTCCAATTACCAGAATGAATTTCAGGCCAGTTTTTGTTTCCCAGTACTCTGCCTATTCGACAGGATCCTTGGGTCAATATAAACATGGATTTATACCAAGTTGTTTATAATCAAT
>NW_019154652.1:0-6981 GCF_002288905.1 Enhydra lutris kenyoni | reverse complement strand
TGCATGATGCTATGGGCAGAGCCACTTTCCAGTTATGTGCATTAAGGCCCTCTTGTTTCTGTCCGGGCAATGGAAGTCAGTGATTTCCTTTGTTATTTGGCATCTAGAGCCATTATTAGGGTCAGGTTTGATTCCCCAGAACTCATTAGGTTCTGTTAAATGCAGGAACTTTTCTCCCATTATGCGACACTTGTCCCCACACGTGTACTCTATTCCCTAAAATTTTACTTTCTGAGTAGATCCTTGACCCTTTTTTATTCATGGCCCACCCAGGCAGCATTCTTAAGAATATTATTAATATGCACAAAAGGGGAGACATCACAACTCACACAAAGGAAATGGAAACAATCATCAGAAATTATGATCAGCAACTATATGCCAATAAGTTAAGCAACCTAGAAGAAATGGAAAATTACTCAGCCTTTGAAAAGGATGGGACTTTTGTCTTTTGGAGCATGGAAGGACCCAGACAGCATACACTAAAGTGAAATAGGTAAGACATGAAGGCACTAACACTAGAGGATTTCACTCCTGCCTGGATTCTGAGAAGCAATACAAATGAATAAACAAATAAACAAAAAGCAGAATCAGAATGTCAATATAGATAACAAAGAGATGTTTTGAGAAGGAAGGCCTGAGGAAGGAAGGTGAGGGAGGCATGGAAGAAATAGGTGAAGGGGTGTAGGAGACACAGTCTTCCCATTGTGGGTAGCATAAGTCATGGGGATGAAAGGCACAGCATAGGGAATATGATCAATTGTATTGGAATAGTGTCTCTGGTGATGGATGGTAGCTACACTTGTGCTCATTATAAAATAAGGTAAAAACTTGTCCAAGCATTATAATTTTCACCTGATGTTAGCAAAATATCGTGTGTCAACTATGCTTCAAAAGAAATTAATGAGTCAGAAAGTATACACAGATAACAGGAATGGGTTTGTCTGAGAGGGACAAAAACCCAAAGGCAATCCAGCTGGAATTATCCTCACTCCACCAGTCTAGGGGCGAAAGGTAACTGGACTCTTTGGGAGACCCCACTCTTCACTTCTGTGGTAATTTACCTCTAGTTCATTTCTTTGCAGATTTCTGTTTCAGCATCTGTTGCCACCTTTTTCCTGTGTTTCCTTTTGGTTGGTGTTCAGTCCCAGGCCACATACTCTTCTTCTTCTCATGGACCACACAGGGAAGCCCATTTGCTCCCGTTTTTTGAGATTACCTCTCTGTTCATATTCTCTCTCCCCTGAGCTCTAGACCCTGTGTATCTGAACTGGGATGAGACGGCTCCATCTGACAACTCACTCTTTCAACAAGTAATTTATGGGACTATGTGCTGTGGGAAAGAGCTGTGGGATGCACTTGAAAACATTTTTTTTTAAGTTTCAGGGGTACAATTTAGTGATGCATCAGTTGTACATAATATCTAGTGCTCATTTCATCAAATGCCGTCCATAATGCTCACCACCCAGCTACCCCATGTCCCAGCTACCTCCACTCCAGCAACCCTCAGTTTGTTCCCTAGTGTTGAGTCTCTTACAGTTTGCCTCCCTCTCTATATGCATCTTGTTTTATTTTTTCTCCCCTTCTGCTATGTTCATTGGTTTTGTTTCCTATATTATGCTAATGATAGAAATCATATGACCTTTGACTTTCTGTGACTGACTTCTTTCCCTTAGCATTATACCCTCTAGTTCCATCCTCATCCTTACAACTGACAAGATTTCAGTTTTTTTTTTGTCACTGAGTAATATTCCATTGTATCTATGTACCACATCTTCTTTATCCAGACTTTAAAACGTTCTGCTTTTGCACCCAGCTGTTTATAATATTTTGTGATATCTTCCTGAAACAGACTCCCTCCCCTCCACGGTATCGTCAGCTATACCACAACAGATTCAAGTCTCCATCCTCCTGCCTTCCAAATGGTGGTCATTTTTCTACTTGTAGCCGTGAAGCATTTATATGATCACAACTTTGATTGATTTCTTGAGTGTTCAGATTGAATTGATAAGTATGTAGTTGTATTTGAGGGAAGAGAACAATTTAATTCTTGCCCCCAGAATTTTTTGATTGGATGCTGGACATGAAAACTATGAACCTGGTGACTGGATGGATTTTGTCATCCCCCTTCTATGAGAGCAGAATGCCTCTATGCTATTGGCAAGCAGATACTGGTGACACAGCTTCATCCCTTCCAGGTTGACGATTATGGTGGGAAGATGTACTAAACATAATGCCTGCCATTTTCTCCACTTATTATTTATGCTTTGATGGAGGAGCTGAGAGTAGCATTTTCTCTATGGTCATGTTGTCTGACATACAACTTACAACTGTGACTTTTCATGGGATCTAATGCTCCATGTCTTCATTAATATCCATGTCAGTGTTTTAATTAATGGTGCCTCTGTGTGGCACATTTACCTTTGTAGTGGTTGAGTCTTTCAGCCTCACTATGGTCATGAATATAAATACAACCCAAATATTAATTTTTCTTCTTGAAGGGCTGTTTACCTCTTTTCCATTAAAACATGGTTTCCTGGTGATAATATCAGTCAGGGGTGTCCCTGAGAAAGCCATCAGTAATTGGCCAGCTGACCTGCCTGGTGGTTGGTCACCAGAATGAGGCCAACCTGAGAAATGCCTGGTGACTGGCCAGCGCATAGTGGTGACAACACATGTTGGTAACATCACATGAAGAAGGCATTGTGATGTCCTGGGGCAGTTATAAAAGCTTGGCAACAGCCCAGGCTGCAGTGAGGAGAAAGATGGTGGTTCACTTGCAGCTCTTCCTGCTCTTCCTTGACTTCTCTGCTCTGTTCCCTGCCCCTGCCCATGGCAAGCCCCCTGCCCACTCCTCCTGCCCTAGGCCTCTCTCCAATATGCTACACACCACCTTCATGTTGGCACCTACGTTTGTGCCCCTCTGTGGTCTGGAGAGTCCTCGAACCTGTACACAGTGACTCCTACACCCATTTTGCACTAGGAGGCAGGCCCAGGTCCTCAGGGAGACATTGTCATTTGGCACATGGGAGTGGGACACTGGCTAACAGAGTACCATGGATTCTCAGCCAGCTGGGCCCCACACCTCTGGGATCACAGATGCGTTCAGTATAGGAAAGCTGAGTCCATGTCCTGAGGGAAATCTGGCACACTACTACTCTGGAGCCATCCAACCTCCCTCAGCACAGGGCACATGAATGCTCTGAACATCCAGCCGACCCAGATATGTACAATGTGTGGAATGTCTGGAGACACCAGGCAGAGAGGAATTTTATGAATAAAGTAGGTCCTGGGAAAAGGAATCACCACATCTCTGTATGCAGTGTTAGTCATCAGAATACCGGTCCTCAGTCCATGGAATGTCCAAAACAGCTCAGCAGCAGACAAAATATTTCCCCAGAAACCTGGCTAACTCAGAGCCCACAGACCATCAATCCTCAAACAAAGCCTAACAAAGAAATTTAGACCTCAGAACAGAGTACCTGCCAGGAACCCAAAGACTGGGAGGCTTCTGATCCCATTTCACACCGAGCAGATCAGTCACATAGACACTGGGTGGAAAAGGAGCCTCCATACCTCATGTTGGCCAGCCCAATGGAGCACAAGGCAAGTAAGCTCAGAGAACAGGCTTGACAAGTGCCAAGAAACCAGGAATCCTGTGTCCCAGCTCTGTATTGGGAAAATGATTCAAGTCAACAGAAACATTACCATGGGCTTTGGTACCCAGTGTACAAAAACTCAGCTTTCCACTAGGCCAAACAGGCACTTGGACAGCCACTCACCATGTGCCCTTGGACCAAGAGACCAACAATTGAGATGTCTGAAAGGCCAAGCAGGCACCTGGAGAGCCAGGTCACCATGTTCCCTTGGACATGGAGACTAACCAATCTGCTCTCTATTACACCAAGCAGACACCTGGACAGCAGGTCCACCATGTGCTTTGGACCTGGACACCTGCAACTGAGCTGTCTGATGGGCTAAGCAGGCAGGTTGACAGGGGACTAACCATGTGCTCTTGGACCTGGAGACCAAAAATGCAGCTCTGTGATAAGCCAAGCAGGCGACTTCACAGCTGCCTCACCATGGGCCCGTGGACCTGGAAACCACAAAATCAGGTCTCTACTACGCCAAGTTGGCACCTGCACAACTGGCTCACCATGTGCCTGTGGACGTGGAGACCAACCAAGGAGCTCTGGGCTAAGCCAAGCAGACACCTAGACATGTGGCTTACCATGTTCCCTAAGACCTTGAGACCAACAACTCAGCTCTTTGCCAGGCCAAGGGGGCACCTTGACAAAAGGCTCACCAAGTACTCTTGGACCTGGAGACCAAAAACTGAGCTGTCTGGTGGTTTAAGCAGGTTCCGTGATAGTGGGCTAAATGTACGCCCTTGGACCTTGAGCCCAAGAAATGAGATCTGGGCTAGGACAAGCAGACACATAGACAGGATGTTCACCATGTGCCCCTGGACCCAGAAACCAGCAACTCAGCGCTCTGCTTGGCCCCATGGCCACCTTGGCAAGAGGCTTCTCATGTGTCCTTGGACCTGGAGAACAACTGTGTTGTCTAATGGGCTAAGCAGGAAGGTTGACAGTCAGTGTGCCAGGTGCCCTTGGACCTGGAGACCAACAATGCAGCTCTGCACTAGGCCAAGAAGGCCACTGGACAGTGAGTTCAGCATATTTCCTTGGACACAGATCCTTCCTTCTCCCAAGAGTACAGGGCACTCAAACACAGGGCTTTCCAGCTGGCATCAAATTACAAGACCTCCAAACCTGCTCAACATTGCACCGATTTGTCCAATGAAGCCATGGAGACCTGGGAACTACCAAACCATGAACCTTCCATCCCAGGAGAGCATGGGACGAAGAAGCCACTAGGACACCAACTTGACCCAAAAATCTATGGCTGCATGCTTTTCACCTCTGCAGAGGAGTGAGCATTTGAGGCTCTTCTCATGTTCAATGTCCTTCAGCCTTGTGGCCTGCTCTCTCTGCATTATTCATTTTGTGGGGAGGTCTCCTCCTGAGAAAAAAAAAAGACAGCATGCCCTGGGAGATGAAACAAGCCAGGGGTTTGAACACTTAGTGTTCGAATTCATGGCAGGAAATGAGGAGGGGCAATGGGAGGGAGTTGTGCAGGAGAACCACGCCTTGAACTATGTGGAGTCCGTGACAGAAATCCTCCAGGTGAAGAAGAAATGTTACACCCTCAAGGGAGAGGTGGAGGCCTTAAAGCAAAAATCCAAACAATGCACTGAGAGGCAGGCTCAGCTTCATGAGATGGAGAGTTTCTTCCTTCAAATGAAGGTCTTTCTAGATGTTTCTGCCTTACACGCAGTGCCCAAGGGTTAAGGTCTGTGCACCTACGCTCTATGGCATTGAAGGGGAGTTGGGTGTTCATCTCCCCGATTGATAGTTATGATTTTAAATGTTAGGCAAATAAACAATTTAAAATAAAAAAAATAAAAAATAATAATTTTTTAATATCATGTGGCTTCAGATGGAAGAGCCTCTACCCTGACCCTTCCTGACCTTAGGTAGAACTCACTGCAATAAGAATAGACATCTCCAACCCTTACCCAAGCATCCTTGATCCCCCTAAGCTCATGCGTACTTTGAAAACAGGCACCGTGTGGGCAGCTGCAAGGTTGAAGCTAGGGTTCTCTGGTAGAACCTCGTGGTCACATCCTCCTCCTCTTGGAGTTGGTGCTTCCCAGCAGTACAATCAAATCCTGATCCATGGTATGGGGCTCCTTGGCAGTGCACATGTTCACTGTGGACTAAGTTACACCCTAGTCCTCACTGGTCAGCTCAGGCTGGTCCTTGCAGAGACGGCTGCTGCTGTATGCATTCCTCAGTTTCCCCTGATTTTTCTGAACTCGACTTGTCCCTGTTCTTACCTCCGTTGGCAACCACTTGCCCCACCATTGCCTTATCCTTCTTTGGGTTATTCTCATTCCCCAAGCCTGCTGATGTTTTGTCTTCCATCTGCTCCCTCCATACTTGGTTTTCAGTCTAGGTCCGGCTCAGGCTCCTGCAGGGGACACACAGAGAAGGGCCCAAGTCAGGTCTCAGCTGCAGTCCCCAGAGCTACTAAACGGGCAACTCAGAAACTGAGCAGGAAGGGAATTGGGAGAATGTGAATACCAATCTTAGCTTACACATGAGGAAACTGAGGCCCAGAGGACTTAGGAACTAGGGCAGGAAGTAGAACGTGGCCTCAGTGGAAGCTCTGGCTTCTCTGGACTGAGTTCAAGTAACAGAATGGCCCTGACTCTTCCCTTTAAAATCTTTAAAAACAACAAAAGCAACAACAACAACAACAACAAAACCCGTGCAGATATTGCCAGCTGCTTTCATGTGCTCTGCAGCCCTCACTTCCTCCCCATATCTCCAAGCAGCTGGTTCCCCTTGTCTTTGCCTGCTGCTCCCTTGTCTTGTGCCACTTCGAGGTCTCCACCCTTAAGTCGTCTGCCCCCTTTTGGAGTCCGGGGGAACTGCCGGGGCCAGAGGCTGAAGGCACAGGCCCTGAATCCCTGAGTCCAGCTGGGAGGTCAGAAACCAGGCCCTAACTCAGCACCTGCTGGGACTCTAGGATGTGGCTCCTCACCAGGCAGTGTTTGCCTGGGGCCCCAGAATCCACTAAGGGAGACTGTCGCCTTCTTTTTTTTTTTTTTTTTTTAGGTGAAATTACGTACAAGAATTTCACCCATCGTAAAAGTATCCTACAATGACAGAGTTGTTCAGCCAAGACCCTAGTTTGTTTTAGAGGCTTCCTTCACCTCCCCACACCTTCTCCAGCCCCTCTGCAGACAATTTTCGCTCCCTCCTCCAGCCCCAAGCAATGCTGATCTGCTTTCCGTCTCTATACATGGCTCCTTTCTGGACATTGTACATAAATCGAATGAGACAGTATGTAGTCCTTGGTGACTGGCTTCTTTCACTTAGCATGCTTTTCAGGGTCCTCCATGCTGTAGCTTCA
>NW_019154651.1:0-14482 GCF_002288905.1 Enhydra lutris kenyoni | reverse complement strand
AAGGGGGTAGGAGAAGAATAAATGAAACAAGATGGGATTGGGAGGGAGACAAACCATAAGTGACTCTTAATCTCACAAAACAAACTGAGGGTTGCTGGAGGGAGGGGGGTTGGGAGAAGGGGGGTGGGGTCATGGAAATTGGGGAGGGTATGTGCTATGGTGAGTGGTGTGAAGTGTGTAAACCTGGTGATTCACAGACCTGTACCCCTGGGGATAAAAATGTATTATATGTTTATAAAAAAAATTTTTTAAAATAAAAACGCTTCAAAGTATAGGGATAGCAGGAACATTCTTAAACTTCATAAAATCTATGAAAAACTCACAGCAAATATCATTCTCAATGGGGAAAAGATGACGGCCTTCCCTTTGAAATTGGGAACATGACAAGGATGCCCACTCTTGCCACTGTTGTTCAACATAGTACTAGAAGTCCTAGCAACAGCAATCGGGCAATAAAAAGAAACAAAAGGTAATCAAATGGGATTTTTCTAATGAGCTTTCATTAGCTCCTTTCTTTTAGATGATCTCCCTGTATGATGTGGAGGGAAAGCTGTGCATCACATAAACCTGCAAAAGATGGTAAGAGGAACTTCACTGGCTTGGTTTTCTCATATATCCTTACATAGTTCCCTTCATATTTCTTTGTCCATCTTGTCACTGCTTGCTTAATTGTCATCTGAGGTTGAGGTCTGCAACTGTCCCTCAACTTGCTCAGCCCATTAATCTTTTCCATTGTCTCAGCCACCCTGTGTCTCCTGTGGTGCTAAGTTCCTATCTTTTCCATATCCTGCCTCCAACAGTGGTCTGCCTATCTTACCCTGCTACAGAGACCTCCATGCTATACTCATGAGCTCTCAGCTCCCTGTCCACCTCCTCAAGAATGGGACAAACCTTAGGGTCAACTTTATCTGACTCCAGTAGATTTATAAGTTGATTTATATGGACACTATAGACAGATACTGTGGAAGCTGGAGAGCTTCCAGAATGTCTTCCAGAATTCTAAATGGTAGATGGGCATACAAGGAGCTTCCTTTACTTTAAATTTTACTCCTCACTTTCTAAGACCACTGCAGTGCCTTGAACTGAAGCCTAAAGAGGAGAAAAGTGGGCCAGATGGCCCAATATATGATACTTCCTCTCTCTTTGCCTTATTTCTACAACTCCCGGGCTTTTTATTTTCTTTCGTTGTTGATCTTATTGTTGTGTTTATTTGATTATTATTACTTAATTTGATATGCATTTGATACTTATTTGCTCGAAAAAGGAATTGTTCCATTATCAGAGGGAGGAGGTTATTTTCTCTAGACAGTAGGAGATTCCTACTAGGAATCTCCTAGGAGATAATTTTCAGACCTCAGCTCCTGGTACTTTAACAGAAGTCTGTAGGTGTGGAAAGAAGATCATAAAACACTTTCAAATATCTTTCTTCAAGGCAACAATCTGTTTGAGGGAGGTTATGGGTTCCTTGAAAAACTCTATTTAGTGTGTTGGAATATTGTTTCTGTTTTCCTTTGTAATCCTTCTATAGCAAACCATAATTTTAACTCTAAGCAGAGACACTTCTTACAATGATTAGGATAAAATTTCTCTTTCATATTCTCTTTCATACACTATGAAAGAGATGATGAGGGACTTTTTTTTTTTAATTCACAATTTTTCCCAATTGAGTCTACCTTATTTTCTTCATAGCATTTATCATATGGTACGTTTTATCTATTTATACATTCACTTCATTGCCTTCTGCCTCTCCCAATGGAATGTATGTTCAATGAAGTAAGTATTTTTTTTCAAAGATTTTATTTATTTATTTGACAGAGATCACAAGTTGGCAGAGAGGCAGTTGGGGGGGGGTGGGGAGCAGGCTCCCTACTGAGCAGAGAGCTCGATGCAGGGCTCGATCCCAGGACCCCAAAATCACGACCTGAGCAGAAGGCAGAGGCTTAACCCACTGAGCCACCCAGGCGCCCTGAAATAAGTAGTTATTTAACGCATTTATCATTCCATTCCTAATGCTCACAGGTGTGCCTAGCGAAGGCCAGATCACTCAGTTAAATGTTTAGAATCAATAAATGAATGTAGAATAGTAAATGGTTTTAGCAGTTTCAAAACTAATTATAAAAATTGCAATGTTTTGCATAATATAAAGGAAAGTCTAAGAGACTAACAGCAACTCTAACATCTCAAGATTAATTCTAACTCTGTTTTCTTAGTCCAGTGACTATCAAATATTGTAGCTTAGTTTACCTCATTTATTCTTTCTATTTTTGCTGTTCCCAGTGCTGAAATCTCCTCTGCCATATGCCTTACAAACACTCCTATTTTCAATAAGGACATAGATGCTGCATACTTCAGTCTTTGTGCCTTTTGTCTTCTCATGAAATTGTTTCTTATTTGAAAATGTATACCTTACAATTATAATGTTAAGAGTTTGATTTGATTATTCATTACCATCTAGAATAGATACCTGGTATAGCCTTGAATCCCATATTAGAGCACATCATAAATCATTTGCCATCTACTGATAGCTGTATTTTGGTCAGGAATCAAACTATTGTCTGATTAGCAGTGATCAGAATAGCAAGGTTGTGTAATACAAAGCATGGTGATATGTACAAAAGAACTAATCAGGAGCCATTTCTACATGTTATAAAAATTGTTGACTTATTTAATGGATTTTAAGAATCATATTGAAGTTATAGAGCTTGACACAGCTCTGCCATTTTATGAAGATTTTAATGCTATTTTTGGAAATATCAACTATCAAATTCCTTTCAAATTAAATACTTGATATCCTTCCTTTACAGACCCTTACATTTTTTTTTAACCTATTGGTTCATCTAATACACTTATTGATTTCCAGAAATAGTATTGCTGCACTTTGAGGACAAAAAGTCTTGCATTTGAGAACACTGTATGTGCACTGAATACTTACTTAGCTGCTGGCAATAATGTACAGGGATATTGCACAGTTAGCGAGAGAAGCTGAAGTACTTTTAGAAGAAGTATCTTTGAAGCTTGGGTAGCACAGATTTAGAAGGAAGACTATATTCCTCTTTTTTCATGTATGTAATAATTAACTTACGAATTTCAACTCAACAAAACTTTGCATGTTTATAACCAGAATTCACTAGAATTTAATATTTTGTCCCATGAAGATAAAACATTTTGAACTTCAAAACTTCAAAATAGTATTTTTTCTTCCAAATTTGTGGAAGTAAAAGCCCTAAAGTGCACTCTAATTTATTCACTCTAAGAGAATGATATTTACCAAAGGCTATACATACTATATTAAAGACAGTATTGAACAGTGTACCTTTTCAACTCATTTGTATTTAAAAATCTCATGCGATTTCATGCATGGACAGAAAATGTGCAGAAACTAAAAATAATCCTAAACACAATATAATATGCTTGTAAATTAAATCATTACATTGTAGAAGGTAATGGTATATTTTCAAGTTGTTTTGATAAAATTAAAACCTAAACAAATATCTAAAATGGGACATATATGCATGTAAATTTATGATAAAGTTTTATAAAATTTTTAATTGACTTTATTTTTTAGGAAGTTTTAAGCTCACAGCAAAATTGAGTAGAAGGTACAAATATTTTCTGTCTCATCCCAAACACTGTAAGAATGAATTCTATAAAAATTCTAATTAAAAAAGTAACTCCTTGTATTATTTATGATAATGGATGAATACAAACCAGTGTATTTTTTTATTAAGTGGTAGAAAATGTACACTTAAGTGAGCTAAATTCAGCTTAGCGCCTTGTAATCTTTGGAAACAGTTGTTCAAGTGAAAGTATGCTATGTCAAAAATAAGACAATAGTACCGAAGTTCTATGTATTTAGCAGATGTCTAAGCAATGAAATTCCAAAATTAGAAGCAACATTGTGATTTTTTTCCTTTTTAACTAATTATTTTAATTCAGTTCTTCATTATTTTTGCTGTAGTATAGAGAGTTGACATATGGTCATTTTAAATGCAAATATTCAGTATCTGAGGAGGAATAGTCACATGCCTATTTTGAGTATTACATAGACGATAAAGTGGCTTGACAATGGATGAAATTACTTTGAACATAAATTTCTTTGTCCATCCATGTATCAGTAAGGTTTGGCAAAATACATTTCCTTAGAAGAAAGGATAAAGGAAAAAATAGATCTGGCCTTATATGAATAATGAACAAAATATCTAATGACACACATTGATTTTTTAAGTTAGAGTTGTTGATTAGGAAATTACTCAAGAGTTCCTCAAATTGAAAGCATAAAGAAAAAATGAGCACATAAATTATTTCCAATTATAATTTTGTTAGATATGCTAATAATACAACCATCAGCCAGCAAACAAAGAGAAACAAATTTTTCTAGTTAACTTGTTTCTGCAATCTGGTTTTCTGGTTTACCCTCAATAAACGTATTATGAGACAAGTTAAATCATTGATTTTCATTCATTCTGCCCCCATTTATTATGTAAGTAAAGAGAAAATGTGGTATCAGTGTTATGCAGTCAAACATCATTAAAACTGTTTCTAGGGCACCTGAGTGGCTCAGTGGGTTAAGCATCTGCCTTCGGCTCAGGTCATGATCTCAGGGTCCTGGGATCCAGCCCCACAACTGGCTCTCTGCTCTGCAAGAAGCCTGCTTTCCCCTCTCTCTCTGCCTACCTCTTTGCCTACTTGTGATCTCTGTCTGTCAAATAAATAAATAAAATCTTTAAAAAAACTTTCTAAAAATTCCAATCATTGAATTAATTTGATTAAAATAAAGCATAATGGGTACTTATACACTACGATGAGGTTTTCAAACAAAATATATTGCCCCTTTTGTTCTTACTAAAGTACTTAATTGAAATTTTTGGTGAAGATAAGATTAAATAACTTTTGTTTGGTTTCATCATAAAATGGTAGTATTTAATGTACTGGCCAGAACTTTAAAATACTACCACTCTTACTGGTGAAGCTTAATCTTAAGGTTAGATCTAAAGAAATAATCTCTTTTGTTATAATGTAATGAAGAAAAAAAAAACAAAATCATTAAGAACCTAGACATGAGCTTACTGTAAATCTACTACAAGATTACTTGTCTAATATGGACTACTTCCAGTTTCTTTTCTGACATATAAAGATCCTGTAAATAGGCAAATAAATAATTGTCATAACAATGGCTGAAAATTTTCTAAAATAAATTGCACATAAAACTGCAGATCTAGGAAGCTGAGAGAATCCTAATAAAGATAAATACCAAAACATTTATACCTAAACATATATTCACATTGTAGAAAACCAAAAGCAAAGAGAAAATTTTAAAATAAATCAGAGAAAGAAAACACATATAGAAGAACAAAGAATAAGAATTATAGTGGATTTCCTGGTGTGCCTCAGTGGTTCACTTGGTTAATCATCTAACTCTTGATTTCAGCACAGGTCATGAACTTGGTCAAGGGATTGAGCCCCATGTTGGGGGGTTCTGTGCTCAGCAGAATCTGCTTGTCCTTCTCCCTCTGCTCCTACCCTCACTCACTCTCTATTCCTAAAATAAATAAATAAATAAATATATGTATATATATACATATATGTATATATATACATATATATTTTTTTTAATTGCATTATAGTGGACTTCTTTTTTGACACCATGCAAGCAATCGGAGAGTGAGTGAAATATTTAAGATGTTTGACAACAAAACCCCCATCTTGAAATTCTCTATCCAGTGGTATCTCCTTCTAAAGTACAAGGTAAAACTTACTCACACAAATGAAATATAAATAAGTGAAATGAATGAAAGCAATGACATATGGGATCAGAGGAAATAACTGGAAATACTCTAAGATAACTGATATACCCATCAAGCACTATAATGTGAAACAAAGGTTGCTTAATGTATATTGCAAACTCTACAAAGACAATGGACATTTACTAAAAAAGTAAAACTGATGGGCTAATGGAAGAAATAAAATTGAATCATATAAAATTTTCAGGTAAAACCACAAAAACAAAAAAAAGTGGGGAAGAAAAAAATTTAAATGACACACAATAAAGGGAAAACAATTATAAAAATGGCATATGTTAAATCCAATGATATCCATAATCATATAAATGTAAATACCCTATGCTTGCCAATTAAAACTGAGAGATCATCAGACTTTTTAAAAAAAAATCCTATTGTTTGAAAAAGTTATCTTATTATCTATATATTGTCTATAAGGAAACTACATAATACATAAGTATTCAGGTTAAGAGTGAAGGGAGGAAGAAATAATTGCTATGCTAACATCAATCAAAGGAAAGCTGAAGTAGAGTAATGACATCAATTTCAGGCAAGGCAGACTTCAGAATAAAGAAAGTCATAAGGGGGTGCCTGGGTGGCTCAGTGGGTTAAGCCTCTGCCTTCAGCTCGGGTTGTGGTCTCGGGCTCCTGGGATCGAGCTCTGCATCAGGCTCTCTGCTCAGCAGGGATCCTGCTTCCCCTCTCTCTCTGCCTGCCTCTCTGCCTACTTGTGATCTCTCTCTGTCAAATAAATAAATAAAATCTTAAAAAAAAGAAAGTCATTAAGGATAAAAAGGGTCTTCATGTAGTGATCCAGAGGTCAATTTTTCAAGACATATCAATTCTTAATACTTAAGCATTTAACAACAGGGCATCAAGATATATGAAATAAAAACTAATGAAATTGTGGGGTGTCTGAATGGCACAGTAGGTTAAACAACTGACTCTTGGTTTTGGCTCAGGTCATGATCTCAGCTCATGAGATCAAGTCCTCCATTAGGAACTGCACTCAGTATGGAGTCTGCTTGAGATTCTCTCTCCCTCTCCCTCTGCATTCTCTCACTTGTGCTCTCTCCCTCTTTCTCTAAAATAAATAAATGAATCAATCTTTAAAAATAATGAACTTGTGATGAGAAAAAGACAAACCAATATTAAAGTTGAAGACTACAATGCTTCTGTTTCATTAGTGGATAAATAAAACATGCAGAAACTGAGGGTACAGTTGATCTGAACAGCAGTAATAACTGATCTAATTCAGAATTTTGAGTACTTCATTAACAACAGTAGAATAGGGAATCCTGGGTGGCTCAGTCAGTTAAGTGTTTGCCTTCAGTTCAAGACCCTGGGATCCAGTACTGTGTCAGGATACTTGCTCAACAGGGAGCCTGTTTTTCCCTCCTCTTTTTGGTCCCCCTGCTTTTGCTCTCTCTTTCTGAAAAATTAGTAAATAACATCTTGTCGCGGCCGGTGCAACGACACGAGAAGGGTCAAGAGAGTAAGAGAATGGAGAGAGAATAAGACTTGTAAAGAAATGAGGACAGGAGGGACACAGTGGATGATGTCCAAGCAGTGCCAATTTTATTCAAGGCTGTGAGGCATTATATAGCTAACAGAAACAATTATAAGGAAGGATCTATTTTCGGTTGATTGCTCATACACACGTAATATTCACATGAAACCCCTTAAGCTTGTACGAAACCCATTTCCCAAGCGCTGGTAGCGGATCTTGTGACGCCAGTAACTTTTGTCTACTTAGCTAATTTTTTTTTTTTTAAATATTTTATTTATTTATTTGTCAGAGAGAGAGAGAGGGAGAGAGAGCAAGCACAGGCAGACAGAATGGCAGGCAGAGGCAGAGGGAGAAGCAGGCTCCCTGATGAGCAAGGAGCCTGATGTGGGACTCGATCCCAGGACGCTGGGATCATGACCTGAGCCGAAGGCAGCTGCTTAACCAACTGAGCCACCCAGGCGTCCCTACTTAGCTAATCTTTAACTAGCAATTTATGAGCTTACAATGGTGCAATTTATAATCCGTGCAAGTACAGGGAAATCCTGTAACAGTTAAATGTACAACCCAGTTTGCCTCTTAATACATGCAGGCAGTCACGTCAGCGAGTCTTAGGGTCATAGTTCAGGCTTTTTCTCAAGCACAACTCAACTGATATTCAGGAGGCATGAGTCAGGGCCTGGTTTGATCCCTCGCCTCTAGCTGGGTCTGTGGCTGCCTACACTTCTTAAAAAGGAAAAAAAAAATAAAATAACAGTAGAATATATATTCTTTTTAAATTTGCAGGAATTATTAACATGTATAGACCTCTATGAGTCATAAAACACATTAGCAATTTTTAAAAATTGAAATATTATAAAGTATGTTTTCAAACTACAGTGGAATTAAAGAGAAATTAACAATATAAAAATAGTTGGAAAATCCCCAAATTTAGGGTATTAGATAATATACCTGAAATTAACAAAAGGAACAAAAAATAAGCCTTGAGAGAAATTGACTTATTTGAAATAAATAAAAATAATACATCTTACCAAGCTTTGTGAGGTTCAGCAAAAACAGCAATTAGAGGCAAACTGTATGTGTATTTTAGAAAAAAAAAAGGTATAAAATCTTAATCTTAGTTACCAGCTTAGCAAACTAGAGAGAAAAGAGGGAGATACAGGCCTCCAGTTATGGAATGAGTAAGTTGTGAATATAGAAAGCAGAGCATAAGGAATACAGTCTATGATACTGTAATCACAAAGTAATGGGACAGATGATAGCTATATTTGTGGTGATATAGCATAATGTATAAGCTTATCAAATCACTAGCTGTACACTGAAACTAATGTAACATTGTGTATCAACTGTACACAATTAAAAATTAAAGTAAAAAAAAACAGAGGAAAAGAAATAATAAAAATAAAAGCAGAAATCAAAAGAATTGAAAAAGTCAATCAACAGAGAAAAGTAAATGAAACCAAAAACTGGTATTTTGAAAAGATATACAAAATTGACAAAACTCAAGGCAGGTTAATCAAGAGAAAAAGAGAAAAGACACAACTTTTGAACTTCAGATATGAAAGATAAGTCATCACTAATGATATCACTGACATCAAAAGGATAGTAAAAGAGAACTATTAACAACTCTGTACCCCCAATTTTTATAAGTTAGATGAAATGGACTAGTCTCTTGAAAGTCACAGAATTCCAAAACACTTTCAAGGAAAAATAAATCAAAAAATGTTTTGGTTTCAGATGATTTCACTGGTGAATTCTACCAAACATTTAAGTAAGAAATGAAAGTAAGATATGGCCTCCCAAATTTGTGAATGTGATGTTACTTGAAAAAGAAAGGATCTTTGAAGGTGTAATTATTTTAAGAATCAGAAATGAGATCATCCTGAGTTAGGGTGGATCCTAAGTGAAATGACAGTGCTCTCAAAAGAGAAGAGAAGGAAGAGATAGGAACAAAGCAGGTGTATAAAGATGGGTACAGAGATTGGTGTTATGTAGTTTATGTTGTCCAAACCAAATATGTCAACAACAGATTCCAAACATTATAATGAAAGCAAAAGATTTTCAATAGGTCACCCAATATAGTAAATAAAGAAGAGAGTTGTAAAGCTATCTGATTTCAAAATAAAGCAGGCGCCTTGTTGGCTCAGTTGGTTGGGTGACTGCCTTCAGCTCAGGTCATGATCCCGGAGTCCCAGGATCAAGTTCCACATCAGGCTTCCTACTCAATGGGGAGTCAGTTTTGCACTCTGGCCCTCTCCCCTCTCACACTCTCACTCACTCTCTCTCTCTGAAATAAATAAATAAAACCTTAAAAAATCTTAAAAAGCCCTTAAAATAAAACTACAGTAATCTGAAGAGGTATTGTCCAAAATATAGATACATAGATAAAAGTATAGATACAGAGATCGAGAAGTCATTCTGAAAGCAAACAATAGACCCACACAGATATAGTTAACTAATTTTTGACAAAGAAGCAAAGGCAATTAACTAGAAGAATAATATTTTTTCAATAAATGATGCTGGATTGAGTAGACATTCATAAAAAACAATAATGACAACTGAACCTAGACAAACACTTTGTGACTTTCATAAGAATTAGCTCACAATGGATTATAGACCTAAATAAAAAACAAAAAGCTATAAACTTCTAGAAGAAAATCTAAGTAATGTCGGGTTTGGTGATGGATTTTTAGATCCACCCCAAAAGCATAATCCAAGAAAGAAAAAAAAATGATAAGTTGGACTCTAATAAAATTAAAAATAAAAAAAAAAATCTGGTCTGCAAAGGACAAGCCAGTGACTATAAGAACATATTTGTTAAACACATATAGGACTTGTGTCCAAAATGTATGTAGAATTCTTTTTTTTTTTAAGATTTTATTTATTTATTTGACAGAGAGAGAGATCACAAGTAGGCAGAGAGGCAGGCAGAGAGAGAGGGGGAAGCAGGCTCCCTGCTGAGCAGAGAACCCAATGTGGGGCTTGATCCCAGGACCCTGAGATCATGACCTGAGCCAAAGGCAGAGGCTTAACCCACTGAGCCACCCAGGTGCCCCTTAAATGTAGAATTCTTAAAACTCAAATGTAGAATTCTTAAACTCAAATATAAAAAATGACCCAATTAAAAACTGGACAAAAGATCTCAACAGACACCTTATCATGGAAAATACACAGATAGCATTAAGCACATGGAAGGATATTCCACATCCTTTGTCATTAGGGGATCACAAATTAAAACTGCAGTGAGGTGCTACTTTGACTATTAGAATGGTTAAAATCCCCAAATTGGACCATAACAAATGCAAGATAAGCTCTTGTTTGTTGCTGATGGAAATGCAGAATGGTACAACTACTTTGGAAGAATGTTTGTCAGTTTTATACAAAGCTAAGCATTGTATCATACACTCCTATGAATCCTGCTCCTTGGAATTTACCCAATGGATCTGATAATAGGCCCACACAAAAGCCTGTACTCACACGTTCATAGATTTTTTACTCATAATTGCTAAACACTGAGAGCGAGCAAGATGCCCTTGAATAGATGAACGGATAAATAAATTGTACTACTCATACAAAAAAAATAATATTCAGTGATAATAAGAAATAAGTTATCAAGTCACAAAAAGACATGGATGAAATTTAATTGTTTTTACTAAGTGCAAGAATTTGCCTTGAAAATGCTATATACTGTTTGATTTCAATTATATGACATTTTAGAAAAGGCATAATTATAATGACAGTAGAAAGATCGGTGGTTGGTTGAATTTTGGTGGAAGGAAAAAATGATTGAATAGGTAATACTTGGAAATTTTAGAACAGTGAAACAATTGTGATACTAATTATAAACATATGACTGTTTGCATTTGCCAAAACCTATAGATATTTACAGTACAAAGAGTGAACCTAAACGCATGCAAATTAAAAATAAAATATTTAGGAGCTCAGAGGACCCAGAGAGAAATGCAGAAGATGATAGAACTGTATTTTCTTACAATCTTTTTGTAAATCTAAAATTCCGCTAAATATAAAGTTTTAAATATCTAATATGTCTGTCCAGACAACTGTATTATATCATTGGTTAGCAATGCTTTTCATTTCCATATATAAAGTTAAATGTCACATTTCAGAAACTATTAGAATTTAGTGAGTTTTTTTAAATATAATTTTAAATGATAAGTTTTTTTAATATTTTATTTTTTTAAGTAATCTTTACCTCCATCATGGGGCTTGAATTCACAACTCTGGAACCAAGAGTTGCATGTGTTACCAACTAAACCAACCAGGTTCCCCTTAAATAGTTGTTTATATAAGCTCTTACAGAAATCTTTGCTATCACATTTCATCAAGCATAGAAATGTAAAGCAAAAGTGCTGATGAAGTATTTAAAAATAAGAATTTATTGTTTCACTATGTACCAGTGCAGGAGTCTGAGATATAAACAATTGATTGCTGCCCCTGTTTAGGGTCCTTCTCTGACAATGTATTTAAAATAAAATGAATTTTTAAATAGTGTATGGGCAGAAGTAAAAGATAAAGCATTTGCTTAGTGCTTTGTCATTTAAAGAAGGCAATAGATTCTTTAATGTTCCAAACCTACCTTCCTTTTTCTTTCTTCTTCAGGTAAGTTACATGTTTGAAATACAGTTATTTTCTAAGTACTCTACAAGGCTAGATGGGCTCTCAAAGTCTTCAACCCATAATTAATTATAAACCATTTCATCAGTGATAAAAAGTGTGAGAAAATAGTTTAATCTCCCTGTCCCTCTGGGGACTGAATTTAAGAAACATTAGACTTTAAACACTGGGCATCTATGGAACCACAAGATGGTATGGAAGCTTCTTAAATTTTTCAAATAAGATGCAGCTTAACTTCGTCTTTGCTGCTATCTTATATCATCTTTAACATTTCCAACTAGAAGTCATAAGGTCAAAATAAATAGGACAAGACTAAACAAAATGAAACAGCAGGAAAAACTATGTCTTGTCCTTATTAATTGTAGGTGCTAATAAAAATGTGATTGAGGCATCATACCTTTTTTGGTTTTCTAACATCATGGTGAATAAATAGCATCAATGTATTTTTTTATTTTTTGTAAATTTATTTTATTTGTGTGTGTGTGTGTGTGTGTGTGTCCCAAGATTCATTGTTTATACACCACACCCAGTCCATGCAATACATGCTCCCCTTAATACCCACCACCAGGATCACCCAACCCCCCACACCCCTACCTTCCAAAACCCTCAGTTTGTTTCTCAGAGTCCACAGTCTCCTATGGTTTGTCTCCCCCTCCAATTTCCCCCAACTCCCTTCCCCTCTCCATCTCCCAATGTCCTCCATGTTATTCCTCATGCTTCAGTGTATTTTAAAAACTAATGCAAATATTTATTTCCCCCTAAAAATTACCTTTCAGAAAGTGTGTCTTGTTTATTGAGTAATACAAGAGATTTCTTATTACCAAAAATTTAAAATAGGCTAAAATATTTTAGATTTAGAAGCTATTTAGCCTAAAATAAGCTCAAGCAATCCTAGTGCCATTTATAGAGGCAACAGAGTTTTGTAGACATTAATCAGTGGAGCAGATAAAATGGAAGATCAAGGAACTATCAGTGACATAGCGATTACTTGAGTCTGTGACTTGACACATCTAGTATAATATTACATTGTAAACAAATCTTTCATGGTTACTTTTAAAAAAATCAGTAAATGTTGACATTTTTGAGATCACAAATAAACATATATGGATGAGGGTGCCTGGGTGGCTCAGTGGGTTAAGCCTCTGCCTTCGGCTGAGGTCATGACCTCAGGGTTCTGGGATCGAGTCCCGCATCGGGCTCTCTGCTCGGCAGGGAGCCTGCTTCCTCCTCTCTCTCTGCCTGCCTCTCTGCCTACTTGTGATCTCTCTCTGTCAAATAAATAAATCTTAAAAAAAATATATATATATATATCTATATATATATGGATGAATGAAAAAATAAAACCCTACTCTTAATGAGTATTTATGAATTTGAAACGTATTTACAGTGAGAGAATAATACATGATTTCCACAAGTGCTGTATCTCAGATTGTTTAGACATATAAGGATGATGCACTCTAAAAACTATTAGATGACTCCAAAAAAAGTCTGAGTGATACTGATGACATCATGTGTATAAATGATTTAAATAAAATTATTTTATGGTAAGTACAAAAGGTATTTCCAAGTTCACATTCATGTAATTAAAATATGTTCCTAAATTAGTAACATTGTTTTTTATAAGCAATTTTACTATTTTCTTGCATCTTTCAACAGTTACATATTTATGTTTGATCAAATATTTTGAGACTTACATTAGAGGAAAATAGGGCATTTTTTTATAGAATGTTGTCTAAAATTATGGAATAGAATGCATATGTGTATTGTGTTAGTCTGTACATGAGTGTAACAATGTTTATAATTGGGAAACATTTTACTAAAGCACAGGCTGGGGAATGATGCAGGCTAAATTTTGATTCTAAAGTTTAGAATTCTGTCCTTTGATTTGACCATATGTCTTCCAAAAGAAACCATCAAAGTGCTGCCCTTGCAGGTAGGACAGACCCAGTATTTGACGGAAGAACATGAACTATCATTATTACTAGGTCAAGTATTATAACTGCCTTTAAGATTTAAAGATTTGGGAACAAAGAAGAGAGATCAAATGTGAACAAAGAATAAGGAATTCACAAGAGAGCTTTGTTTCACATACTATTTTGTATGAGGAACTATAATTGTCATTCATTTGTCAGTTAACATTATTTCACTTTGAGAATTAAACTGGAAATGTTACTTACATTCAGCTTTGATTGAAGTGAAGAAGCAGAGAGGGTCCATTGTTCACTACTCAGAAACCATGAGCAAAAAAATTATAGGACACATCTACCATTTTGCTGCTCATTGTAGTGGCAAAATCTGTAAATCAGAGTTGCCTTATAGCCATGACACAATTGACTGTGGGCCAAGAAATTGGTTACATGGACCTCATAAAAGTCACTAAGCCGGGGGAGGAGTCAGGATGGCGGAGAAGTAGCAGGCTGAGACTACTTCAGGTGGTGGGAGATCAGCTAGATAGCTTATCTAAAGATTGCAAACACCTACAAATCCAACGGGAGATCGAAGAGAAGAAGAACAGCAACTCTAGAAACAGAAAATCAACCACTTTCTGAAAGGTAGGACGGGC